>NC_081412.1:580960609-581153109 GCF_030272615.1 Cryptomeria japonica
TGTTGGCTTTGATATCTTTGATATCATGGTACTTTGTGAATAACAAGGCTCGGGATGTGATCTTGTTGCTTTTAGTTTTTACTTGGCATGTCTTTTAGATGTGTTCCTTATTGTACCTTCATGAGGTATCAACTATCTCATGTTACGCTGGGGAATGTCTTCTGCTTGTGATTGTTCTAGCATTGTTTCTTGTAGGGTCTCTATATATCTGTGTGATGCTGGCTTGACCTACGTGTTTGTTTATATGTGTTAGTCCATGCATTGGCTATAAAATTCCACCTTGGTGACTCACATAAAATGCTAAATAAAAATAAGTTCTCACTACATGGCATCCTATTTTTCACGGATGCTCATGCTCCATGATCATTTCATCCATATCATTCATTTCATTTGCATTGACTCCTCTTTCCCATCTGATGCTTGTCACTTCCTTCCTATTTGCTTGGGCAATATTTCTTTCGAGATGCTGCCCGAGCCTTGTTTCCCATGGACCCTCTCAAGGGGGCATCCTTTCCCTCATCTCTTGTCTATCATCAGTCCAGTCTAGGGCATTTTTGCTTCACCCCCCTTCTTCCTCGAGTTGCAAGTATCTTGTTTTCTTTACACTAATACTATTATAGCGCCATCGCGAAGAGGGACAATAAATTTGGCTAGTTAATTTAATCAAATTTGATTTCCTTAGTCACTTATGTTAATTAAATAATTCACATTATTTAATTAAATATGGCATCCCATCTCCATTGGCTTAATTTATTTAATTAATGAAGCCATGCCCCATTATCCAATTAATTAATTAATCCTCCCCTTTTCTTCCAATCCCTTGAATTAATTAATCTAATTAATTAATTCCCCCTTTCCAATCCCTTGAATTAATTAATATAATTAATAAATTCCCCCTTTCCAATTCCTTGAATTAATTAATTCCCCCCTTTTCATCCCTTTATTTGAATTAATTTCATTCAAATAATCCCATTTAAGTCACATGTCTCCTAACTTCTAACCACCCACCTAACCCCCCATCTAACCTAACCTCCAATCTAACCTTTGGGTTCTAACCAACCCTATCCTCCCTAACTAACCTTATCCTATCCATTCTAACCTCCCCTCACATGTGTGCACATTCCTCCTTATTTTCCAAATATTAAAAATATTCTATTTTTGAGTAGTTATTCCCCAAAAAGACATTTGTCCTTAAGGACACATGTGATTCCTCCCCAAGACATGTGTTCCTCCTTTTGGATACTTGTCTCTTCCCTTTGGGCCACTTGTACTCTTTGAGAACAAGTGTGGAATCTTCCTCCACATGGCTCCCTTTGGAGTGCCACTTGTCCTCCTAGAGGACAAGTGTTGCATTCTCAAGCCCCTCACCTTCATCTCCTTTCCTATTTAAATCGATCATTTTTTATGCATTTCATCTAGTTTCATATAATCATATCATCATAATGCCAAAATGATCCATTTTTACACAATCACATTGTCACTCTATCTAAATTATCACTCATCAAATCCATTTGTGTAATCATATATCAATTTCCTCCATCATTATTTGCACCGGATATCATGGAGTAATATCGAGCATTCGAAGACGTCATCGAGCACACATAATATCAAGGAATAATCAAATTGAAGCAGACATTTTGGTTTGCATTTCATTGTCATTTTAATTCCATTTTGATTTTACCATTCTTATATTGAGGTGTATGATGTCTTGTGTTTGCTTGGTTAATTAGTTTACTTTTTAATCCTTTGTATTTGCACACATTTTTTCATAGCACACAACTCACTCAATTCAAATGTTGGAAACCTTATTCTCTCCTACTTCATTTTCTTGTCTAGTATTAAAATTACAAATTCATGGAAAGCCAACAAGAGTATTCAATCTCCTCTCCTTTTTGTTAAGGGCATCTACATCTTGACATCAATGAAGTTCCTTAGACTCAAGGTTGATCTCAGAAAGGTCTTCCTACTCTTAATTAAATACTTGTGGCCAAGGAAAATCTTGAAGGCTCTTACCAATATTGACCTATTATAGATGTAAAATGTTAAATCTAGTGCACTTCATCATACTATGTATAAGGAGTAGGAATTATTGTGTTCCATAATGTGTCTCTAATTGAAGTTCATGATGTTTAAATGGTTGAATAATTGATTTAATACAAGATTGAATAACCTTTTTTTTTTATCTAAGTCCCATTTAAAAATTAAGAGACATAAATGCCATCTAACTCCAAAATAAATTAAAAAATAGGTCTATGCAATATTTGTAGTGGGAAAATCACCTCAAAATAACATTATGAGGGGTAATTAAATAAATGTAACCAAATAGTAAATAATTAACTGAGATAAAATAGTTCAAGGTTAATAATTGAAATTAATAGAATAAAACGTAGAATAATTAATTAAATGTGATACTTAGCTGAAAATTTGATTATAGAAACATGTTGTTACAAATGTTAAAAATTGATTCAAAGATGCTTGACTTTTAGGTATTGCTTCAATGACGATCTTAGATTATGCAGACTAGTTGTGTTTTACTTAGGTTCATCTATAAAAGTAGAAATTGTTCCACAATTCTAGATTTGAACATGAATTATAACTTGCATAAGGTGTATTATTAAATTTTATTTGTCTTAATTTTTAATGTCTACATTTTTATAAGGGTTGGACCTTTCCATATATGTTCAATTTTGGGGGTCAGTTTCTCCTCAATTAAATCTTTGGTTAAACCAATTCAATGTTGATGAACCAAGATTAGGGATTTGAAAAAACATGTTATGGACCTAGGATGATGTGCTTTCATAAGTTATTCTATAATTCTCTCATAAATATTCTATGATAGTTCTTTTGATAACTCTAGCATGCTCTTAAATCTCTCCGACATGATTTAAAATGAATGAGTGAAATTCCTTAAAATACATTGACATAAGGCTCAAAATAACATAAACACACAATATACTAACTCACAACAACTAGTGAAATGTTTAATATTATAATAAAAAAAAAATTTAATGAGGTTTATATTTGTAATTACGAAAGTGACATTGGTCAAGTTTACACTTCAGTATCTAACATGAGGTGCTGATTGGGAGATATAGGAATCAAGGTTAGATATCTATAAATTAGTGATAATGGGCTTCAAATGTGAGGGTGTCACGAGTCAAATTTCACACAAGAATGTGTTACTTATAAACCAGCCATTTATTTAGGATATTCTAATTAATGTGGGTGAAAAAATATTAAGGAAAGGGGAATTGATATGTAAATTTTATTATTATAATGTTATATTATTGAGTGCTCATCCATTAGAACATGTAAATGATTTATCTTATTATCAAGAAAATAATAAGTTTAGTTCTTAATCTAGAATTTTAATTTACCATATAAGGATAAGTGTGATTGGTACATAAAGCCCCTTAATCAAAGGCAAGGTTAAATGATGTAGGAGCATCTAGGGTGTAAAATCGGCCTTGCATCAATGAAAATATTTTTATTTTTATTTTTTTTAGGTTTTTGGGGTTGTCATAATCATTTTGTTCTCCTTGCAAATGTTAATTCTTATCACGATCATCATTCTAAACATATAGGGTCATAGGAAATGTTTCTTCTATTTGATTATATTTCATCACCAAGAATTTAATTGATATTAGGGCATAATGAGGGTTATTATATAATTAAACATATTTTATAAATGTTTATTATGGATTAACGTGATATGACCTATGATGTTTAGCTAAGAAAGATGCATTCAAATTGAGTGCCGCACATTTGAATCTCATACAAAATTGTAATGTTAACTATTGTATAATTAGTACCAAGAAGGTTCATGATGCAGAGGACCAAAGGAAATTTAGGATGTCCTAACTCAATAAATAAGAATAGGTTGCAAGTTACCAAGACATGTCACTTGACTCAACTCATTTGTCCACCCACTAGGCATCTCAACCCTTAGCCAGTTAACACCAAACTTGACACAACTTCACCAAATGACCATGGAACCAAGGGGAAAGAAAATACATAGTTCTATATATGTTAAGAACAAGTAATAAATTCAAAGGTGTGACCCCAAAACACTTCCTTATGAGGGCTGCCTTGTATTGGCTCATACACTGTACTAGCCCTACTCGGAGAGTTTTTTTTGTAATAAATCACAAACCACTGATCATAAAAACAAAAAGTAAACCTTTTTAGATACCCTTTTTAGAGTTAAACAACACATTTCAAAAAAATTATAGGTTGTTTTGGGACATAGGGCTCAATTATTGACTGATAATTATGTCCTAAGGCCTAATTAGAGCAGCAACACATGTATTTTGGCCATAACTTGCAAATAAGAATCGATCTACCAAAAATGTAAATTTATTCAGACACCCATTTGTACTTCATAAATCATATGTCAACAGGAGGTAGGGTTTCTTTAGAAGGTATGCCTAAAAAATGGATTGGTCCTAGTCCCAAATAAGCCTAAGTAGGTCACTTTTACAAAGGAGATACCCCAAAAACTTACAAAAAACACCAATACATTGGTTCCAAAACTTGTATTATATCTCCAAACCACCAATTCCACAAAATTTTTGTTCCCAATCATTCAAATTTGTTTCAGACCTACTCCAACCCTCATTCTCATGCTTACTTGGCCTAACACATGATGATGTTAGGAAATCATTGCTCCAGAGATGCATCCAACCTTGGTACCTTCAAAAATGAATAAAAACCAATCTATACAAAAACCATCCCTACCATTCCACCAATTTTGATGAATATCCCTCAGTGGAATGGAGAGATTTTTACATTTCTTTGATCAAACCCTTGGAAGTAGGTTTTTAGGATAGTTTTCGAAAAAATGTGCACAAAATGCACAAAAATAAACTAAATCTCACAAAATCAGTCTTGAATGAAATTTTGTTCACATATATTTCCAAAAATTCTAGCCTTACATTCTAATATGTCCAAATAGAGAAGTTATGACCAAAATAGCAGCAAATTTTTCAAGAAAATTACAGAGAAAATGTTCAAATTTTATTGATTTATTCCTCCAATCACAACATACAATGACAAAAATCCCACCTCAAGGGTATTTAAACTCCTCAAAAACCAAACCAAAATCCCCCAAAATATTTTTGAAAAGGGGTAACCGTTGGAAAAACAACTTTCATTAAAAGATGTAAAAGTTGCTTAAGCAACTTTTCCATCTTCTTGACAATTTTTTGATCTACTCAACATATGAACCTAAAACTTCACAAATGCCTTAAAAAAATATTCAAATAGACCATAGAACACTTATTACTCCATTTCCACTCATGTGGATACATTTGAGTATGTTTGGCCAACTTTGACCCAACTAGAACCTTATAGGCTTACATTACTCCAATGGCACCAATGGCCTTACAAATTGATTTGAAGTGATTATAAATTATTGGAATTGATAAAAAATTGTCCTTAGGACCTTATTACACCTTGACACAACACAAAAACCAAAATTGATCACACGAGCCTTCATGAGGCATGATAATGACTAGGTGCTCCGACACCAGTTCATGATTAAGGAAACAATGAAGTTCAAAGCTTACATCATTTTCTACTCATCTAGGAAAAACTATCTACAAATTTCATTAAAAAAAAATTAATTTCATTTAATATTGGACCTACAAACCTTGTGACATGTGCATACAAAAATATACTATATCTCTGGTTGACACTAAGTTATTTCTTTGTTGTTGATAAAAGCATGGATGTAGGTTCTAATATGGAGGGTTATATTTTGCATATAAATGATTTAAAAATAAAATATATTTTTACAAAAGGGCAAGGAGAGGGAGTTGAACACTCAACCTCTCAACCCAACCTTCCTAACTACCCATACCTACCCTCCCCTTTTACCAATTGCTCTATTGTATTACTTGAAAAATTTTATTAGGGTAAATTACTATGGATAATAATTTGCAAATATTTCCACAAGATTTTAATTTATTAAAGTAATATTGAAATGTGGAAATACATTTTGAAATATGTGATTTAAATAAATTATTTTTACCCTAAAACATTGGTAAAATATATATTAGGGTAAAATGTTATTTCATATAAATGGATCTTATTTTGAAAAATATGTTAAAAAGGTGTGAAATGTACTAATGAAAAAATTGAATTTTGATATTGTTATTACCTTTTTTACTCTCTTGTAAATTATTTTTGCCCTTATTCACTAAATTAAATACTTTAGGGTGAATTTTATTTATTAAGAGATTAACTAAAGGATAAATATTTATTACAATGTTGTTTTATGTGCAGAAAGCTAAAATTCTTGGGCAAACATTAAAAGGGAGTATTCTTCATCCAACATTACATTTTGACATTTTTTTGTGATATAATATTTCTAATTATTACTTGCGAAAGGCATTTTGATATTTATAGCATCTTGATATACTTATGCAAGTAGTATTTTCTTTTTGCCTTTTAAGAAATTATAATTGTAATATTTTTTATCAAAAGGGAAAATATATGTGGTATTGGATAACCTAAATAGGGTTTGATATATTAATATGTCATTTTTATATTCTCTTAATATTATTTTCACCCTAGGTAAATAATTTGAACATATTCATTAGGGTGAGTCATTTAATGCTTGATTGCTTTTTTACAAAGGTTATTTCATATGATATAATATTTCCCACCCAAATTAAAGATTACCAAAAGGTGAGAAAGTATTGTAACATTATCAGAAGGGAAGTATTTTCTTTTACTTACTATACAAAATCTTTTACCTTATGTTATTTAATAAAAACCATTATTGGAATAAATATTTACAAGTGTTTAATACTTTGATTTAAGTGAATTATTGTAAATAAGTATTTTACATAGGGTAAAATGATTATTGCCTAATCTAAAGTGGAATATGTTTATTCTTTAATTAATAAGGGATTTGATTGGTTTATTTTATGTGCAGGAGATATTGAATATTTACGGAAAGTATTATCACAGCGGAGGATAAAGGATATATTATTAAAGCTTTATTTAGTGTGTATTTTAGGGATTCAAATATAATTATCTCTATAAACCAAAGGGTGTGTCCTTTGGAAAAACAACTGTCTGTAACTCCCTCCTATATGTGAAAGGGTGTGTCCTTTCACATATGTGTTTTGGATTAGGTATTTATAGGGAGTCTTTTTCAATTTAAAAAAAAAGGAGACAAATTCACAATCTGTCAGGCTACCAGTAAGGGCTATGGGATGTCTGTATTGGAGAAGTCTGTAGGAATGGAAGTATCATTTTGAGAAATCACTGTGTAATTGAGTATCTATAAGTGTAGCTATTGTATGCATTCATTCTCCATAAATTAATATACAAGATTCGTTGTTTCAATTCCAGAATTCGTGTATACTTTTGTGTTGATGAATTTCATTTTGTCCTCTTGATAAATTTGATAAAGGGTTTAATACAGTGTGCCACCACAAGTTGTTATAATTGAATATAAGATTTGCTTCTTCATGTTCTTATAGCACTTAATGGAACCTCTGTATTGATAGTCTTGTGTTACAAGCTGCCTGAAAACTATCTCAAGAGTTTAATCGAATTATTTGTTCACAAAGTATCATGCATATTCCTAGATAGAGGCACTGGTCTGTTATTTATTTCTGAGATTTTGATTTGTATGCATAAGGTCCTTACAGAGAAACATTCTTCCATATCCTATTTGAACTAATCCTTGCATATTTCATTCAAGTCCTGAAAGCATTTCATTTTCAATATACAATATCTTTAACATACACTTTTATTCATATTTAGTTTTCAGTTTTCAAAGTATTCAACTAAAGCACATGATATAGCATAGTTGCAAAACACTAATTTGCCAGTTGTGTAGACTTTCTTAGAGGCTTAAATCCACATTTAAATAACTCTTTTGTGCTTGAGAGGGAAGGGTACACCCGCCTAGGTCTTGTGGAGCTTGAAGTGCAGAGGGATTTAGTCTTCGACCATCCCTGTTCGTTGGCCAAGGCTGATTGGATTTGCTAAGGAGTTGGCAAGTTTTTGGGTTTCTCAATCTGTAGTTTTGGGCACCAACAGATTGGTGACTCTATTGGGGAGTGGTCATAGAAGTTTTCAGAATCTCTGGTAGAAGGATTCAAACCCTTCTAGAGGAGAGATCCCAGAAGATCAAATAAGTTAGGAACAAGTTTTTCCTCAAATTTGAGGTGGCGATTCTATTCAAAAAAAATATTTCAATGACTCTGCTAAGGGAGACAATCCATAAGGAAATGAAAAATTTATTTTTAGTTGAAATTAATTTAGGATGTATCGAAATGGACAACCATTTCAAAGAAAACCATTTATTCTAGATGGCATCAGGCCATTGGATCTTAGAGGATTTCAATGTGTCCCTACTAAGTGCATACTCCCTAAACTTTCACCACTGGTACCAAAGTTTCATAGAGAATGAGATAAATCAGCGATTAATCATTTCAATGCATTTTACACATTTGTAAAAGATTATAAAATCGATGCAGAGGGTCTAGTGATGAAGCTCTTCCTCAGGACATTATGGCGTTATGCGAGAGAAGCTTATGAATCATTACCTACATAGAGTATTTCATCAATGAGGGAATTTGAGCAATGGTTCTTATATGAGTTTCATGTTGCAGATGATGAAGAAGATGACATTTACTATAAAGAGGACCAGGAACAGATTTGCAATATGGAAGAAGAATCATGCATATCTCCTTTGGATGCCTTCTTTGATTTAGAAAGATACGAGGGTGAATCTATAGCGGGATTGCTCACTAGGATGATAAACTTTTATGTAAAAATACTCATAGATAGCATGCCTTCATTTTCAAACAAAATGGATGAATTAGGGATATCTCATGATCCTGAATTAAAGTGTATATTTAAATCTTTAGAAAGACATGGTATTATTTGGACCCCACATGAGGTAGAAAATACAGGTTTAAAAAAGGAAGAAGGCATGTGTGTAGCTGAATGTAAGGAAGAGGAAGAAACATTGCTTAGTACAGAGGAAATCTCTTATTTATTAGAGAAGGAATATGAAAGGTACATTCAGAAAAATGGTCCAATTTTTTTTCAAAAATAGCAAATTAATGAATTTGGACACATTCAAGGTATGTTTGATGAAGTAAATAATGATTCCAAAGAAAAAAATAAATATCAAAAAGAAAAGGTATTATATGATAGTTACAACAATCCCTTGTATGATGAGACCCCTAGGAAGTATGAAGAATTATATTTCCAGAGTGAATCATCTTTTAATTCTCTCTGTGAAGTTGATGTTCATATAGTTCATGCACAGGATGATACTTCAATGAAGGACATTTGTAAAGACATTGTTATTGAAGATGAAGTGTGTGAAGCATATGATGATAACTCTCAAGAAAAATTTTATGAAGGTATGCATTATGATTTGTCAGATGATTTTTTGTGCAATAAACCAGAAAAGGGTTTTCATGAGGTTATGCATATATATTCTATGTTTTCAAATTCATTGTTTGAAGAGGACATAAGAAAAAATATACCAAATGATAATGTTGCAGAAATATTATATGATAAAGTTTTAGGGGAAAAGGAAATAGTATTTTTGCCAAATATTGTCAAGAACAATACATGCCGTAAGTTTTTATGTGAAAAGGATAAGTTATTTCCAGAACATGAGGAAAAAGAAAATATGTCTAAAGAAGATATTAATTTTTTATCAAATTTACATTATAGTAAAGTCATATGTGATGAGTTCCCTAATCTATTATTTGAAAAAAGTGAAATATTTTTCCAAAATAAGGAGATGGTAAAAATAATGGAACATAATCTGAAAGGGATAAATTTTTTAGAATATTGTAATAAAGGTTGTGTAGAATTAAATCTGGATATTAAGTTGGGAGGCATAAATATTTCCAAAGAGCAAAGTTGCAAAGGAAATTTACCAAATATTTATCTTCCAAAAAATGTTATGCTTGGTGAAAAAGGTAATCAAGTTTATAAAACTGAAAGTTTTCATTACCATTGGCAAGTATATTCCTCATGGGATGACAAGGTTGATTTCCAAAATTGCCTAAAAGAGAAGGGATACAATGAAGTAATAGGGTTTCAAAGTAAGGGTAAAATATTATTGAGATATAATTTATCTCAATTAAGGTGGATAAAGGAGTGTGAAGGAAACTATGTGTATCATATTCCAATCCAAATGAAAAATCACAATATATTTAAGAATGGTGAAGCTTTCGAGAAGGACATATTGTTACATAACCAAAATCAGGTATTTGATTGAGGAAAGAGCAAATGTTGATTTGTGGAGGCCTTGGGCCACCCGAGCGTTAGGCAATTAACTCAGGTATGTGTATATTTCACAAATTCAAATCATGCCAAGGGCGCTCTCACAACCCTAATGTTTCATTTGAAAGTAGGTACATTCTCATTTTGGTTTACATTTTAGATATTATTATATTATTATGTTATGTTATCATATGTAAATTCAAATGTAATCCATTATTATGTGAAATATTAAAATGATAGACAGTAAATAATTTTTGTTGCTGCTCAAGAGATGGAATCACGTTTTTAATTTTCCGACAGAGTTTTGAAGTTGTTTTGGGGTTCTAAATGATTGTTTGTGCTTGTAAAAAAACTTCCAGACCTTATCCCATGGATAAAAGATAAGTTTCTTACAGATTTACATGTTTATGAGGTGCCAACAACCTCAAAATTGTCCAGATATGTCCAAAAACGGCCAGTAGATTTTGTAACAGCAGAGGAAAGTTTCAAAACAATGCATTCTTTGAGACATAGCTATGCTAATGAAAAATCAAGTGAGACTCGAGGATTAAAAGAGATAATACATCTCAATTGGAACTTATTTACTGAGAATTTCAAGGATGGTCTGCTCTCCCAGGGAATAGCTGGATTCTCGCTGCGTATAGGTATGAACGCACGTCCCCAATCAGAGCCACTGGTGGAACCTAAAATTATAGGCAAAAACTTGGTAATTGATAACCGGATTGCTCAGGTTGGACAATCAAAAAATTTATCCTTTGGAAAAATATGTTAAAAAGGTGTGAAATGTACTAATGAAGAAAATTGAATTTTGATATTATTATTACCTTTTTTACTCTCTTGTAAATTATTTTTGCCCTTAATCACTAAATTAAATACTTTAGGGTGAATTTTATTTATTAAGAGATTAACTAAAGGATAAATATTTATTACCTTTGAATGGAGAACTTTTACATAGATTGTACTTAATGGAACATCTGTATTGATAGTCTTGTGTTACAAGTTGTCTGAAAAACTATCTCAAGAGTTTAATCGAATTATTTGTCCACAAAGTATCGTGTATATTCCTGGATAGAGGCACTAGTCTGTCATTTATTTTTGAGATTTTGATTTGTATGCATAAGGTCCTCACAGAGAAACATTCTTTCGAGTCTTATATGATCTAATTTGTACATATTACTTTTAAGTTCTGAAGGCATTTATTTTCAAAATTAAAATCACAATCCTTTCTTTCTTAAAAATATTCAGCAATCAAGTATTCTAAAGCACACAATAAAGCAAATTTGCATAACATTCTCTTGCCAGTTTTGTGAAATTGCTAAGTTATCTTCCACTATAAATAATCTCTTTTGTGCTTGAGAGAAAGGTGTACCCGCCTAGGTTCAGTGGAGCCTGAAGTGCAGAGGGATTTGGTCTTCGACCATCCCTGTTTGTTGGCCAAGGCTAATTGGATTTCCTAAGGAGTTGGCAAGTTTTTTGGGTTTTCTAATCTGTAGTTTTGGGCACCAACAGATTGGCGACTCTGTTGGGGAGGAATTATTAAGATTCTGCTGGGGAGTTAAATTGAAGATATTGGTAAAATATAATCTAGAATCTTTGGTGATAGATCATTGAATTAGTAACCAGTTGAGAGTTCCCCATCTGAGTCCCACAACCAATAGATTAGCGGCTCTGCTGGGGAGTTGTCATACATAGTTTGACATTCACCTAGAAGCTCTGGTGTTTATTCATTGAATATCTGATAAGTTTTGTTTTCCCCATCTGAGTCACCCAACAGATTGGCAACTCTGCTAGGAAGTGGTCATAGAAGGACTATTCAGAGTTTCTGGTGTGTTGTATCAGACTCTACTGGAGGAGAGATCCCAGAAGATCAGATAAGTTAGGAGCAAATTTTTCCTCAAATTTGAGGTGGTGACTCTATTCAACAAAATATTTCAGTAAGTGACTCTGCTAAGGGAGACAATCCATAAGGAAATGAAAAAATTGTTTTTAGTTGAAATTAATTCAGGATGTATTGAAATGGACAACCATTTCAAAGAAAACCATTTATTCTAGATGGCATCAGGCCATTGGATCTTGGAGGATTTCAATGTGTCCCTACTAAGTGCATACTCCCTAAACTTTCACCACTGGTACCAAAGTTTCAAGGAGAATGGGATGAATTAGCGATTGATCATTTAAATGCATTTTACACATTTGTAAAAGATTATAAAATCGATGCAGAGGGTCTAGTGATGAAGCTCTTCATCGGGACATTATGGCATTATGCAAGAGAAGCTTATGAATCATTACCTACACAGAGTATTTCATCAATGAGGGAATTTGAGCAATGGTTCTTATATGAGTTTCATGTTGCAGATGATGAAGAAGATGACATTTACTATAAAGAGGACCAAGAATAGATTTGCAATATGGAAGAAGAATCATGCATATCTCCTTTGGATGTCTTCTTTGATTTAGAAAGATACGAGGGTGAATCTATAGCGGGATTGCTCACCAGGATGATAAACATTTATGTAAAAATACCCGTAGATAGCATGCCTTCATTTTAAACTAAATGGATGAATTAGGGATATCTCATGATCCTGAATTAAAGCGTATATTTAAATCTTTAGAAAGACATGGTATTATTTGGACCCCACATGAGGTAGAAAATACAGGTTTAAAAAAGGAAGAAGGCATGTGTGTAGCTAAATGTAAGGAAGAGGAAGAAACATTGCTTAGTATAGAGGAAATCTCTTATTTATTAGAGAAGGAATATGAAAGGTACATTCAGAAAAATGGTCCAATTTTTTTTCAAAAATAGCAAATTAATGAATTTGGACACATTCAAGGTATGTTTGATGAAGTAAATAATGATTCCAAAGAAAAAAATAAATATCAAAAAGAAAAGGTATTATATGATAGTTACAACAATCCCTTGTATGATGAGACCCCTAGGAAGTATGAAGAATTATATTTCCAGAGTGAATCATTTTTTCATTCTCTCTGTGAAGTTGATGTTCATATAGTTCATGCACAGGATGATACTTCAATGAAGGACATTTGTAAAGACATTGTTATTGAAGATGAAGTGTGTGAAGCATATGATGATAACTCTCAAGAAAATTTTTATGAAGGTATGCATTATGATTTGTCAGATGATTTTTTGTGCAATAAACCAGAAAAGGGTTTTCATGAGGTTATGCATATATATTCTATGTTTTCAAATTCATTGTTTGAAGAGGACATAAGAAAAAATATACCAAATGATAATGTTGCAGAAATATTATATGATAAAGTTTTAGGGGAAAAGGAAATAGTATTTTTGCCAAATATTGTCAAGAACAATACATGCAGTAAGTTTTTATGTGAAAAGGATAAGTTATTTCCAGAACATGAGGAAAAAGAAAATATGTCTAAAGAAGATATTAATTTTTTATCAAATTTACATTATAGTAAAGTCATATGTGATGAGTTCCCTAATCTATTATTTGAAAAAAGTGAAATATTTTTCCAAAATAAGGAGATGGTAAAAATAATGGAACATAATCTGAAAGGGATAAATTTTTTAGAATATTGTAATAAAGGTTGTGTAGAATTAAATCTGGATATTAAGTTGGGAGGCATAAATATTTCCAAAGAGCAAAGTTGCAAAGGAAATTTACCAAATATTTATCTTCCAAAAAATGTTATGCTTGGTGAAAAAGGTAATCAAGTTTATAAAACTGAAAGTTTTCATTACCATTGGCAAGTAAATTCCTCATGGGATGACAAGGTTGATTTCCAAAATTGCCTAAAAGAGAAGGGATACAATGAAGTAATAGGGTTTCAAAGTAAGGGTAAAATATTATTGAGATATAATTTATCTCAATTAAGGTGGATAAAGGAGTGTGAAGGAAACTATGTGTATCATATTCCAGTCCAAATGAAAAAGAACAATATATTTAAGAATGACGAAGCTTTTGAGAAGGACATATTGTTACATAACCAAAATCAGGTATTTGATTGAGGAAAGAGCAAATGTTGATTTGTGGGGGCCTTGGGCCACCCGAGTTTGATTCACACGCTAGGCAATTAACTCAGGTATGTGTATATTTCACAAATTCAAATCATGCCAGGTGCGCTCTCACAACCCTAATGTTTCATTTGAAAGTAGGATACATTCTCATTTTGGTTTACATTTCAGATATTATTATATTATTATGTTACGTTATCATATGTAAATCTAAATGTAATCCATTATTATGTGAAATATTAAAATGATAGACAGTAAATAATTTTTGTTGCTGCTCAAGAGATGGAATCACGTTTTTAATTTTCCAGCAGAGTTTTGAAGTTGTTTTGGGGTTCTAAATGATTGTTTGTGCTTGTAAAAAAGCTTCCAGACCTTATCCCATGGATAAAAGATAAGATTATTATAGATTTACATGTTTATGAGGTGCCAACAACCTCAAAATTGCCCAGATATGTCCAAAAACAGCTAGCAGATTTTGTAACAGCAGAGGAAAGTTTCAAAACAATGCATCCTTTGAGACATAGCTATGCTGATGGATTGAAAGAGATAATACATCTCAATTGGAACGTAGCCACTGGTGGAACCTAAAATTACAGGCAAAAACTTGGTAATTGATAATCGGATTGCTCAAGTTGGACAATCAAAAAATTATTCTACAGGGAGTATATCTTACGAAGAATATTTTTTGCAATGTGATTATATTTTGCATATAAATGGTTTAAAAATAAAATATATTTTAACAAAAGGCCAAGGAGAGGGAGTTGCAATGTGATTATATTTTGCATATAAATGGTTTAAAAATAAAATATATTTTAACAAAAGGCCAAGGAGAGGGAGTACCTTCCTAACTACCCATACCTACCCTCCCCTTTTACCAATTGCTCTATTGTATTACTTGAAAATTTTTATTAGGGTAAATTACTAGGGATAATAATTTGCAAATATTTCTACAAGATTTTAATTTATTAAAGTAATCTTGAAATGTGGAAATACATTTTGAAATATGTGATTTAAATAAATTATTTTTACCCTAAAACATTGGTAAAATATATATTAGGGTAAAATGTTATTTCATATAAATGGATCTTATTTTGAAAAATATGTTAAAAAGGTGTGAAATATACTAATGAAGAAAATTGAATTTTGCTATTGTTATTACCTTTTTTACTCTCTTGTAAATTATTTTCGCCCTTAATCACTAAATTAAATACTTTAGGGTGAATTTTATTTATTAAGAGATTAACTAAAGGATAAATATTTATTACAATGTTGTTTTATGTACAGAAAGCTAAAATTCTTGGGCAAACATTAAAAGGGAGTATTCTTCATCCAAGATTACATTTTGACATTTTTTTGTGATATAATATTTCTAATTATTACTTGCGAAAGGCATTTTGATATTTATAGCATCTTGATATACTTATGCAAGTAGTATTTTCTTTTTGCCTTTTAAGAAATTATAATTATAATATTTTTTATCAAAAGGGAAAATATATGTGGTATTGGATGACCTAAATAGGGTTTGATATATTAATATGTCAGTTTTATATTCTCTTAATATTATTTTCACCCTAGGTAAATAATTTGAACATATTCATTAGGGTGAGTCATTTAATGCTTGATTGCTTTTTTGCAAAGGTTATTTCATATGATATAATATTTCCCACCCAAATTAAAGATTACCAAAAGGTGAGAAAGTATTGTAACATTATCGGAAGGGAAGTATTTTTTTTTACTTATTATACAAAATCTTTTACCTTATGTTATTTAATAAAAACTATTATTGGAATAAATATTTACAAGTGTTTAATACTTTGATTTAAGTGAATTATTGTAAATAAGTATTTTATATAGGGTAAAATGATTATTGCCTAATCTAAAGTGGAATGTGTTTATTCTTTAATTAATAAGGGATTTGATTGGTTTATTTTATGTGCAGGAGATATTGAATATTTACGAAAAGTATTATCAAAGCGGAGGATAAAGGATATATTATTAAAGCTTTATTTAGTGTGTATTTTAGGGATTCAAATGTAATTATCTCTGTAAACCAAAGGGTGTGTCCTTTGGAAAAACAACTGTATGTAACTCCCTCTTGTATGCAAAAGGGTGTGTCCTTTCACATATGTCTTTTGGATTAGGTATTTATAGGGAGTCTTTTTCAATTGAAAAAAAAAAGGAGACAAATTCACAATCTGTCAGGCTGCCAGTAAGGGCTATGGGATGTCTGTATTGGAGAAGTCTGTAGGAATGGAAGTATCATTTTGAGAAATCACCATGTAATTGAGTATCTATAAGTGTAGCTATTGTATGCATTCATTCTCCATAAATTAATATACAAGATTCGCTGTTTCAATTCCAGAATTCGTGTATACTTTTGTGTTGATGAATTTCATTTTGTCCTCTTGATAAATCTGATAAAGGGTTTAATACAGTGTGCCACCACAGGTTGTTATAATTGAATATAAGATTTGCTTCTTCATGTTTTTATAGCACTTAATGGAACCTCTGTATTGATAGTCTTGTGTTACAAGTTGCCTGAAAACTTTCTCAAGAGTTTAATCGAATTATTTGTCCACAAAGTATCGTGCATATTCCTGGATAGAGGCACTGGTTTGTTATTTATTTATGAGATTTTGATTTGTATGCATAAGGTCCTTACAGAGAAACATTCTTCCATATCCTATTTGAACTAATCCTTGCAGATTTCATTCAAGTCCTGAAAGAATTTCATTTTCAATATACAATATCTTTAACATACACTTTTATTCATATTTAGTTTTTAGTTTTCAAAGTATTCAGCTAAAGCACATGATATAGCATAGTTGCAGAACACTAATTTGCCAGTTGTGTAAACTTGCTTAGAGGCTTAAATCCACATTTAAATAACTCTTTTGTGCTTGAGAGGGAAGGGTACACCCGCCTAGGTCTTGTGGAGCCTGAAGTGTAAAGGGATTTGGTCTTCGACCATCCCTATTCGTTGGCCAAGGCTGATTGGATTTCCTAAGGAGTTGGCAAGTTTATGGGTTTTTCAATCTGCGGTTTTGGGCACCAACAGAGGCTACCAGAGAGTCTCTATTGTTACTACTTATCAAGTTGTCATTAGTTTTACATCCAAATTCATTCTATATACTCTAGTCGGTTACTACTACCGAAATATTCAGTCAGTATGCATAGTATAGTTGGTTAAAGAAGAAAGTATTCATAGAGCCTAGTATGCACCGAGCTGTCTACCGAGTATCATTCCATGTCTACCAAGCAAAAACAATGATACACCAAGTTGATATACACCGAGTGAAATGTGTTACCAGATTCATTGAACCTAGACACACATGGGAAAACGTGTTACAAGATTGAGGAACATAGAATCGTTATCACATTGGAAATTGCACTTAAAGATTATGTATGATTTTGAGGTCATTTATCCAATGAAATATTTTGTATAGTTATTCATTTGATAAATCATGTTTGTAAGATCGAAGCAATGAATCAGATCACCAACATAAGAGATCTATTTATACAGCATGGATTAAGGATAAAAATGTGACAGACAGAGATATATAGAGGTGTATGAAGCAAGACATGTGTGATACATTAGAAAGAACTAAGTGTTATGACTATTACAGAGATACAGAGATCACCGAGAAGGATTTCAGAGAATAGTCAAAGAATAGAATAAACAGAAGGGTTTACCAAGTTACTTTATGGGTTATTGAGGTATGCTATAAGCAAGGTAATCTTATTTTGAGCACATAGAATATGCTATAACCTTCCAGATGTAAAGTTGCAGATATTTGTAAAGATTTTATTGAAATATTTTGAAGTTGTAAGAGAAACCTTTAACAAGGTAAAAGACTCTAACCAAGTCTATAAATTGTAAAGCCTCTAACCAGGTACAACATTTAGTTTAAGTGTTGTAAAATCCTTTAGCAAGGTAGATCTAACAAATCTTGATACTCCTAATAGGGTAAGCTATCAGAAATAGCTAAACATGTAGCTCTAACTGAGCACTCTTTATTATTGCAATAGTGAAGTTGTGGGTGCCATCCCCATCACAATTTTTCTCTCTAACCAAGAGTTTCTGCGTAACCAAAATATATGTGTTATGGAGTGAATCATGTATGATTGTTATTTATTTGTTTTAGCTTTATGTTATGTTGCAGCAATTTTTGGTTTATGCATAACAATAAAGATATTGTTGTTAAAATGATTTGAAGTACTGATTCACCCCTCCCCTCTCAGTACATTAGCTTTCCATATTGGGCCTAAAAATTGGTATTAGAGCTTGAATCTTGGAAAAAGGTTTAACAACCTAAAGAGAAAGATCTTATCAATGGAAGGTTATAAACAATCTTGGAGAATTGTGTATCTGCAAGAAGAGTTGGATCATGTTAATCAAGTGATTGTAGACATGCAAAGACAAATGCAAAAATCATTGAAAGTGAGAAGAAGATTATCTGATGATTTGCAGGACTCTCAAGAGTTAGTGGAACAAATTGAGACATCATCTGAGAATTGTATATCTAAAGAGACTGAAGAAATGATTGGAGTATTGAAAGAAAAGAACAAAGCACTGATTGATCAGCTAAAAGCAATGAAAAGAGAACATGAACATTTCAGCACACAGATGACTGAAAATCTTGATGTATTGAGGATAGCTGAGGATAAAGTAAGAGATCTAGAAAGAGAGAATCAACAACTTAAAGCATTAGTATCTGAAAAGAATGATGAAATCACAAGTTTGACTGGGATTCAACAAAATCTATTAGATCAATTAGGTTATGCACATCATGAAGCAAATCTGAAAGATGATGAGAATCAAGCATTGAAACTTGAAATATCAAGGTTGACCAATGAACTTGAGATAGAGAAGAAATCCAAGGAAACACTGAAGAAGAGTTATGAAGCATCAAAGATGTTGGATGAGCAGCTGAACACAAGAAGACCCAACAAAGAAGTAGGACTCGGTTACAAATGAAAAGACTCTACCAAGAAGGGAATTCATACAACTGAGAGAGGAGAATCATCAAAGCAAGCTAGAAACAAGAAGCACATCAAAAGAAAGAAGTCTATTTGCAACTACTGTGGAAATCAAGGTCATACTGCTAACATGTGCCAAATCAGAAAAGGTAAGCAACCGAATGTCACTAAGTCTAATGGTTATTGTTACAATTGCAATAAATATGGTCATACATTTAACCAATGTAGGACAAAGTCTATTAACAATTATCAGAAGGCAAAATTCAAAGGGTTTTGTAAAAACTGCAATAGATATGGACATAGTGCTGAGAAGTGTTGGCTTAAGCAAAAGAACTACATGTGGTCTGCACACCGAGCAAATACTGGAGGTTACCAAACTCACACAGATCCTTATCGACAATATTCTGCAGTACCATGGGATTACAATACAAGGATATGGTGTTAATTTTGTGGAAGATATGGACATATAAGTGCCAACTACTTTATAAGGTTTAGAATGAACAACCGAAGATCATGGAGAAATCCTGGTATGGCATGTTTTCATTGTCACAATGTTGGACACTTGGCTAGAGATTGCAGAGATCAACCTAGAGGAGACACTGAAGAAATAAAAGAAAAATTACAAATGATTTGGAGAAGGAAGGAAATTGTGTGAAATGAAGAAAGCACCTTACCTACCGAGTTAGGTGCACCTATTCCAAATTAATCGATAAAGGTATGAAGGGACTGCATTCTCTCAAAGATCAAATCTTAACAGTTCCTATTTTGTTATGTACTTAATTCAAAATCTGTATAGCTAAGATGTATTCGTAAGTTTGAAATTCTATCAAAGTCTTTTGGAGCACTATATAGGAAGACTGTCAAGTCGGTGAATACAGGAAGCTTGTCAAGTCGGTAAATGAAGGAAGTCTGGTTACTCAGTTAAAAAAAAAGAAGAAAAGAAAGTTTAGTGGAACTGAGTGCCTTTAATGTTTTTAACCTAACCCGCATGGAGCCCGATAAGGTATATTGTGTACTTAAAGCATTTACACGGTCATTTTTCACTCACCAAGTTTTTAAAAAAGGAGAGCAAAGCAAATCAAAGGCGATCAAACCACCTCCAAAGCGAAATTCAAGGTATTTACATCAATCTCAACGCATTGTTACGCTGGTTTACCGATCATATCAAGTTGTTATCATCAGCTAAGTGTGAAGCGTCTACCGTTTGAAAATCTTCAAACCCTAAGGATCTTTTGTTAACTCTTATCTGAAATCTGCAATGGCACCTAAGATCTAGAATCCCGTTGTTGTTGAGAACATCGAAAAGCCCTCACTGAAATACTCTTTAACTCCCAAAATTGCATCTGAACCGCATGAAAAAACCGCATTTTCACTCATCCTAGATAGAGTTTTATTAGTCAAGGATGTGAGATTCTTCACCAAATGTCGAGTTGAAGAACTAGGTCATGTTGAAATCAAAGACACATATGATGAATTGTGCATCAATGGTAAAATGGATAGCAAGTATGAGCACATTAAGATCAAGGGATTGACTGAAGCCCTAACCTATCCCCATGTATTCAAACCCCAGTGGGTCAAGTTTGTTCTGAGCAGAGTTCATGATGACTTTATGTGGCTAGAAGAGCAACCATTTAAGATCACCAAGGAAATATTTCATTTGATCACCGGTTACCCTATTTATGATCATGTCAGAGCTCAGAAAATGATATCACAGAAGGAATTGATCAGTTTAACCGGAGTAGAATCAGATTGTAGAGAACTGAAATTGAACAATGTCACTGATGCAGAACTAAAGTTTTCCATTAGAGTAATAGGTTACCGTTTCTTCTAATCAACAAGGGAAAACAGTGTACCCTGTGCAACAATAGACTTGGCATATAAAATTGTGAAGAAAGGCATGAAAATTGATTTATGTGAGGTGTTGCTGAAAAACCTATTTGAGAATATGAACACCATAAGGAAGCCAAAGAAGAACAATTCGGCCAATACACTAAAGTTTGGATCACTGTTAATATGCATGTTTTTCTATTTTGAAAAATTATTTCCATCAGTCGGTAAAATTGTTTGGGAGCTACACCGACCAATCACCCATCAGATCAATGACTTCATCAAGAAGCTAGGTGATAATTTTAATGATATTATGGATGATTATTTCAGCAAGTTTCAGGAAAGGATGCATAATAGGTACCGGATTCCACCCAAGCTAGTGGAGAAATACAAAGATGACATATGTTTTGAAATGGACACCGATTACTATTATGTGAATGTTGTGGAACCAAGAACTCAATCTTTGCCACCTATGGGTTACAAGATTGATTTTGACATCACACAATAACAAATTGATGCATTTCTTACATTACCAAGGCATGCTACCGAGCTGAGGTATGGAACATATGAAGAAGTGAAGGAAAAAGTAAAAATGAGCATTGTAGTACCCAAAGCTACAAGGAAGGCAACAAAGATGATAAAGGCATTAACGAAGAAATTTGGAGAAGATTCTTCCTCCACACCTATCAAAGGCACTATAGTCATTACCAAAGAGGAATCTAAAGCCCAAGAGGCAGCTATAACACTGAGCACTGAATTGCCTAAGGGAAAAGTGTTGAAAAGAAAGAAACATGATACATCAAAGGCCTCACCGACTCCTCCAGCAAAGTGACCTAACACAAAAGCATCAACAGCATCACCGAGTAAGAAAACAAAGAGTGTTGCCGCACCCAAGGTAACATAAACTTACAAGAAATCTACTTAGAGACTCATCTTGGCAAAAGAGTCTAGTGACACTAAATCTGAAGATGCAAGCAAATTTCAGATTGTTAAGAGCAAGAAGGTAAATGTACATAGTGTTGAAAATTTTTGTGCCAATCTGAAGCAATATGGTGGATTTGGATCATTCAAATATGTTAAGTAAGAATCCAGAAATAATGCCGAAAAGAGACAAATAGAAGAAGTTGTCATCTTCACACTTCTGAAATTCTGATTGGTCCCATTGGAAGTATCTAATTCTCTTCCAAAACAATTGTATGTGCATATTGATAACAGGTGGAAATATGCAATGGACTCAAAAAAATAGATTAGAGAAAGAAGTCTGGTACATCTCTTTCCAGACATGTCGGTAGATGAAATCAAAGAAAATCTAACAATCTACCACAAAAACTTCCTAGTCAAACAAAAAGCTTTAAAACTGATGAATGGACTTTATCTGGAAGTAGAGAAAGAGACCAAGGAAAAATGGTAAGCAATCTTTAGAATCAAGGATGCTGGTGAGCAAGTTGAAGTTGAAATAGTTGATGTCACCGAGCAAGACCCTGTTGACACCATACAAGTAGATGAAGATATCATGGATACAGAGGCACCTGAACAGGAAATGATAGAAGGGAATGCTTATGCCCAACTTGTATCCAGTGAGTTAGTTTTGGAACAAGTTCAACCCTATCCTCCAGTCAATCAACCTGTCTCAACCAAGGCCCCTCAAGATATGGAACAAGGCACCGAAGGTCACAAGTCTACAACAAGAGAAGGTACTTCTCAAGAATAGACCTCACAAGAACCTTATAGCACTGAAAATGTTACAACCGAGACACCAAAGGACACTACAGAGGCCAAAGAAACCGACCAAAGTGTTGCCTGTACTAAGCAACCTATCGAGGGTCATCAAGCCTCACAAGCCATTGTCTTAGTTCAATCGATGAAAGGTAAAGAAAAGAAGATGAAAAAGCATAGTTTCAAAGTAGATTTGTCAAAACCAATAGTGTTGCCCAATGTTGATCTATCCAAATTAAAGGGGCAAGCACTCATTGATTTCGGTGAACTATGCAAAGCCAAAGCTGAAAAGGAGAAGCAAATGGCTATTCAAAAGAAAAATAAAGTACTTCAGAAGGTGAAAGAACTCTTAACCAACATGCTACCTGAAGCTACAGTGACAACAGATGCAATCATCCATGTACAACTGGATGAACTCCTAACCAAGATAGAGACATCTGGAGTAGATGCATCGGAATATTTGAGCAAGTTAAAGGACAATGAGCTCACTACAAAAATGATTGAAGAAGTACAAAAAGCTATTGCCATTGGCAAAGTTAAACTTGTCAATCTTATTGCTGAGTTGACCCCTCAACTCAAGCACATTCTTTATTTATTTGAGAAACTCTATACATTCTCTTTATTTATTAAAGATATCAAGAATAAAACTGAAGCAATTGAGAAAGAGATCACCGATATCTCTAATAAGTTGACCACTAAGCGTAATTCCATTCACAATTTTTATATCAGGCTACAACAGCTCATGGCTCAACAATTGGAACTAAGGAATGAAGAACACAAGATAAGGATGGACATAATGACACTTCAGACATTATTCCTTCCTCATCTTTCATCCATCCAAGAGCAGATTAACAAGGCTACATCCCTATCCACTCAACAAGAGGGAAGCACATTAGATGGACTCATTTCACTGTTAGCTGACATTATAGCTCAGAATGCACTTATGGACAGTGTTAAGGATGCCCTCTCTGCCGCTCTCACTGATGCAAGGAAAAAGTATAAATCCATTTTTGACCAATTGCCACCACTAAATGGTAACTAAATTTTGATGTTTTTCAAAAAGTGGGAGTGATATAGTATCAAAGCATCAAGTATCAAACAAAAGGAGTGTAGTATACAGGGGGAGTATATACCGAGCAAAACAGAGTATTCAAAATAGAGTCAATTTTGACAGAGTAGTGAACCGAGCAGTTATCACAAAACATTGATCACCAAGCATGCAAAATCAGAATTTTGTACAATATATTGATAAGGGGAGTATATCTGAAAATACTTTTTCATTGACTAATGTATATACTGTTTGTTCAGTCAAATTTTGTAAGTATATAGATTTTTGAGTTATGACTTTGAAAGTAGTTTTGTCAAACATATCAACTAATGTCAAAAGGGGAGATTGTTACTACTTATCAAGTTGTCATTAGTTTTACATCCAAAGTCATTCTATATACTCTAGTCGGTTACTACTACCGAAATATTCAATCAGTATGCATAGTATAGTCGGTTAAAAAATAAAGTATTCACAGAGCCTAGTATGCACCAAGCTATCTACTGAGTATCATTCCATGTCTACCGAGTAGAAATAATGATACACCGAGTTGATATACACTGAGTGAAATGTGTTACCAGATTCATTGAACCTAAGCACACATGGGAAAACATGTTACAAGATCAAGGAACATAGAATCGTTATCACATTGGAAATTGCACTTAAAGATTATGTATGATTTCAAGGTCATTTATCCAATGAAATATTTTGTATAGTTATTCATTTGATAAATCATGTTTGTAAGATCGAAGCAATGAATCAGATCACCGACATAAGAGATCTATTTATACAGCATGGATTAAGGATAAAAATGTGACATACAGAGATATACAGAAGTGTATGAAGCAAGACATGTGATACATGAGAAAGTACTAAGTGTTATGACTGTTACAAAGATACAGAGGTCACCGAGAAGGATTTCAGAGAACAATCAAAGAACAGAGTAAACAAAAGGGTTTGCCGAGTCACTTTATGGGTTACCGAGGTATGCTATAAGCAAGGTAATCTTATTTTGAGCACATAGAATCTGCTATAACATTCCAGATGTAAAGTTGCAGATATTTGTAAAGATTTTATTGAAATATTTTGAAGTTGTAAGAGAAACCTTTAACAAGGTCAAAGACTCTAACCAAGTCTATAAATCGTAAAGCCTCTAACCAGGTAAAACATTTAGTTTAAGTTTTGTAAAATCTTTTAGCAAGGTAGATCTAACAGATCTTGATACTCCTAACAGGGTAAGCTATCAGAAATAGCTAAACATGTAGCTCTAACCGAGCACTCTTTATTATTGCAGTAGTGAAGTTGTGGGTGCCATCCCCACCGTAGTTTTTCTCTCTAACCAAGATTTTTTGCATAACCAAAATATATGTGTTATGGAGTGAATCATGTATGATTGTTATTTATTTGTTTTAGCTTTATGTTATGTTGCAGCAATTTTTGGTTTATGCATAACAGTAAAGATATTGTTGTTAAAAGGATTTGAAGTACTGATTCACCCCTCCCCTCTCAGTACATTAGCTTTCCATATTGGGCCTAACATCTATGACTTATCCTTTAAAGTTTGGTAGTTTGACAAACCTTGCATCTAGTAAAACTCTACTTATTGGTTTTGGCAGCTAGTAGTCTGAATCTC
Source organism: Cryptomeria japonica (assembly GCF_030272615.1). Lineage (NCBI taxonomy): Eukaryota > Viridiplantae > Streptophyta > Pinopsida > Cupressales > Cupressaceae > Cryptomeria > Cryptomeria japonica. The sequence goes on from NC_081412.1 coordinate 580,986,077, forward strand.
CTAGCTCACTAGAGCACTAGTTTAGTGAGGTGGACTAGTCTTATTTGCTCCTCTAGGATTTCATCACCTTGACGGCGTCAAATTTTCTCCTCCACATTCTGACGTGAAACATTTGAGTTTTTTTTCATTGTGTGTGTGTGTGTGTTCTCAGTGTGTTTTAAATTTTACTTAAAGTAAAAGAACTTAATCTCTATAAAAAATTTCCTTAATCAAACAGTGTGATACTCTATGTTAGGACCCTTTATTGCACTCTCATGTAGTGGTTAGAGCATTGTAGAGCTTGTTTATGAGCTTTACAACCCAAAATTCCACTAGGGTTTTTGTGAGGAGGACTTCCAAACAAAGTATCCCTCCTAATTGTTATAGTCCTGCTTGGACCAATCTGATGTTTAAAGACATGCCAAACCCAAGTGATATTTTTTCTCTTTGTCCCCGTAACATTATTATGACTGTGGGCTCTTCTACATTAGGATCACAAAATATTACCCCTATAAGGAGTACCTTGAGATCTCCACCTGCTTTTGACATTTTTATATAGTCACTGTTTATTTTGATTGGATTCAATCATTAAAGGAGAACGTGAGAGACTTCAAAGGATTCTTAAATCAAGAAAATGTTCTTCCCTAGGTTGGAAATGTGGTTGATACTTTGAGTGATATGTTAATATCGAATATCAGAGGCCTGGAGATGTTGAGGGAATTATCCTTAATTATTAAATGTCATGTGTCCCTTGTAGATGCTCCCTCCCAGAGTAGTCAGTTCAATGCTACTAGTCCTCAAATCAGTGTTGACATGCCTAAAGTGACAGTACACATGGTTGACATTGGACCTACAACCGATCCCATGATTCCTAGTATCATTGTCTCCAATATTCCTCTGGGTTATATTAGTATGTCCAAATACTCTACCATTGCTTTTGTCACAACCCACACTGCTTCCATTAGTGTCGACACTGGGACTAGTACTACCTCTAGTGGTGGCATTGGAACTCATCCTAGTATTGGTGGAGGTGGTGGTCATGATACTCATACTTCCATTGCTATGCATGGCACACATCCACCCCCTCCACCTGGTAATCCCATTTTTTTACCATATTATAGAACATGGGGTGATTACAGCAACAACTCACAAATCTTGCATCTTCCTTTGGTCAATCTTTGTTGCCCACTTATTTTCACAAGAGCCTGCTTCACTTGAGCATCCTTAATACCATAATTCCCTAGGGGGATAAGGCATTGAATTTTGATCGGTTTAATGGAGAAGGGGATCCTAATGTGCACATTTATTCTTTCATGACCATGTGTAGTGATTATCATAGTTTGGATTTCATTTTGCTTAAAGTATTCTCTCGGTCCCTTAAGGGAACCACATTGGAATGGTATAGTTCCTTACCAACTCACTCCATCTAAAAGTTTTATCCTTATGGATTTATTTCTCAAACGGTTCCAATCAAACAATCATAGAAGCGTCACCATAACTGACCTTGTTCATTGTAAGAAAAAGCCAAATGGGAAAGTTAATGATTTACCTCTCGATACCAATATATCTTTACCAGAATTCCCTTTGCCCTACCAAATAGTGGCCTGCAAAGGATGTTCATTAGGAATCTGCAACCAACATTGAGAGAAAATTTATCTCTTAATCAATATCAAAACTTTGTTAATTTGTGTTCCATTCTCATTGATTGCCAACAAACACTGATTGAATTTTGAGATTCTAATTCGAATTCTTGTGTCAGATCCTTTTGGGGTATTTATGCCATGGAAGGGTCTAGAAAGAAAAAGGTTGTGGCTAATGTCATTATTAAACCTTTGGCAACTAAGAGATCTAACCACAAAACAATAGGGTCTTTATTAAGTTAAATGATTCCTATGTGAACATAATGTAAATATTGTTAAAGGATAGTTTGATAACCTTTCTTGAGATCAAACCTCTACTCGACAATAGACCATACCCTTTGTGGTATGACAGTACAAAGTTTTGTTAGTTTCATTGTGTGCAAGGACATGACACCAAGCATTGCATTTGTCTTAGACATCTTGTCAAAGGCTACATAAACAACTGGGCTATTTGGGTTGGTGAGAGGAAACAAAAATCTAATAAGTCTATTGAGACCTAACAAATAGTGAGTTACAAATATACATAGATCCTTTCCCACCTCATTCGTCTAACTTTTTTTTTGAATCATCTTTGGGTACAGATGCAAGTGCAAACCCATATGTTAATATGGTTACTATCACTTTGATCTCACCTCCTAGCCAAAGGGCACACTTCATTGATATATTGTTCACCCCTTTGGATGCCCCTTATTATAGAGAGCCTGCTCTGCTATACATCCTTGTGAAGTTAAATAATTAGGCTGTTATAGGTGTGATTGTTGATCCTTTGTGTAGAGTTGATGTTATTATGGAGGAGGCCTTATTTGTTAATGGTTGGCATAAGCTAAGATATGATGAGTGTCGTTCTACCCTTCACACGCTTAACAAGTTATCTCTTAGTCCTTTGAGAAATATCACTTGACAATATTTGTGGGACTAGAGAATGTATCGAGCATGTTTGTTATTGTTCCTAAATTGGAGCTTTTTTGGGTCAAACTAGGTATCCCTTTGTTGATTTCCATGGATTTGATACCCTCAGTGATTCATAAGTGCTTAAAATTTCCTCACGTGGGCTTGATGCATGTTGTCTAGTATACTAGATATCAATTGTTGGTAGCCCATGGGGATTTTTTATCGGATCACTTTTAGATTTATCTAGTTGGGCCTATACTTCCTCATTGTGATTTAATGTGTAGAGCTTACTATCAGTATAAGATGGGGGAGTTAGCTCTCCTAGGTCAGTTTAATCTAGGTATCCATTGCCTCTTCTTGCATTAGTATTTTCTCCACCATCCTTGTATACTCTTGTGTTGCAATGGGTCATTTCTTCTATCCCTTTTTTATTGGGGGATGGGGATAGACCTATTCCTTAGGATAAACCTCCTTTCCCACCTAGGACTATGTAGCTCCCGATGATGTCTTTTTTTGTGTGTTTGTTTCTGATGTAGACAAGCAAAAGACACCCATGCTATCAAACTCTCCAACCAACGCACCCTTTGAGCTCTCAATCCTAGATGACATCCCTCATTCTACCAGGTACACTAAAGGTAAGCATTCACCTCATGCTCACTCATCACCATTGGTTCCTACATTATAGTCTCAAAGGGTACCCCTTTTTCCTTCAACTGATCCTAGATAAAAAAGAGGAAAGTCACTCATGGTTGTGTTCATAGTTCTTATCTTAGTTGCACCTCATGCTTCATCCATTGGGCCTCATCCATTATCGACGACTATCTCAGAAGCCTATCTTATGGAGCACAATTCCAATGTTCCTTCTCAAGTCTCCATTCCTGGTCCCCATTTACACTAGAACCAACTTTCATATGAGCAGAAGCATTGTCAGGGGATGAGGGTCTGAGACATGAAGTTGCTTTAAAGGCTACAAGTGAGTTATTAATGATCACTCCTACCTTCGTTGTTTTTGAGCCTTATTTTACTCCTTCTCTTGTTGTTCTATTTTCTATGATGCTACCTTCATCTTTCATCCTACATCCACCTACTTTAGGGATTGTTGGCAAGCCTCACCCTAAGTGGGTCCAGGTTTTCATCGCTCCCTCCTTGGAGCCTCCTCTCATCACCTCTTTACTCGATGTGCCTCCACTCTCTCAGTCGCTCGACATGCTGCATACACAAGTAATGTCTAGTGCCTGCTTGTTTGATCCTTCAACTCTATAGCCACATCTTCATCAGAGTTTCCCTGAGATCCTTCAACTTGCTATAGTTGACCGGAGGCTTGTGTCTTCAACATAGTCTAAGTGCAAGTTTGATTAGGGTCTCATTCTATAATTTCATTATTAAAAATCAACTTTGGTAATCTCTTCATTTGTTCCATTGTCTGCTTCAATGCTTGTCTCCTTTTTTGTTTTTGTCTATTTTGTTGAGGAGGTTTTACCTTCTTTGAATTTTATCTCCCCCCTCTTCTAGAGGTTACTGGTACAACTCTTTCTTTGTCACCAAACCAAGTCACCTACCTCTTTTGCTGAGGGGAATTCATTTGACTCCTTAGAGGATATCTTGATGTTGTCTACAATATTCACATGATCATTGACCCTCGCCTCTCAAGATATTTTAGATGAGAATGTGGAAGCTGCATCATCCTTGGCTCTTTCTATTGGTGTTGTCCCTAGTATTTCCCTCATTGTTATTACTCTTTCAGCTTGTCCACCCTTCCCATATGATCAAGATTGGAAGGATGATGACCTAGTGGTGAATGAATCGTAGGATAGTGCCTCCTTTTTCTTTATATTTTGGATTAGGGTGTTCTTGTGTGTGCTCCCCCATGCTTTCTTTATATGTTTGTTCCCTCTCGAAGGACCCAAGCTACTACATTGATGCTTAGAAATGGGAGGTTGACTATCTTTATATGTTGTGCTCTCCTAGAAGACCTAAGTTAGTCCATAGGTGTTCGAAAACAAGAGATTTTGTCTCATAAACCTTCTTCTATATATTCATCACTCTTCTTCTATTTGTCTTATCTTTCCTTTCAATATCAAGGATGATGCAAAGTGTTGGAGGCATTTAGGCTCTCTTCTATGTTGACCCAAATTTTATTCTCTTTGTCTTCATGTGCCTTCTTAATATGATCCATAACTTTTGGCACCATAATAAAATTCTCATATGAAACTATATGCGCTATTTTATTCTTATTGCTATGGGTTCTGACACCAAATCAATGGATCCCCCTTTGCCCTTGTGTTATGTTGATGTTATTGGTCTTATGTATTATTTGTTGAAGATGAAATTCTATGAAAATACCTCATTATGTTAATGGGACACAACTTTTATTCTCCTAAGAATGACATGCATTTCATGTATACCATTTTAAGGGGGGCTCTCCTGTCTCTATATCTCTATATTTTTGTGCATTTCTGCATTTTGTATCATGAGTATCTCTACATCTTGTTTATCTAATGACCTCTTTTTTCTTTTGCCTTTGTGGGGACCAATCCACTTGATCTTTTTTTGTCTTTTTCCCTTGTAGGGGCCAATCCACTTGATCCATTTTTTATATTTTACCTTAGTGGGGGTCAAAAACACTTGGTTTTTATCTCTTGCCTTTGTGGGGGCCAAACCACAATTTAATCAATAATCGATCGATCCAAACTACCCTATCATATGGATATCTAGCATAACACAACTTACTACCCATATCGACACATATATTTTAGTCACTATCTTGTTAACTATGTCTATGATCATATCAATTTTTTTCTTTTTTGTCTAACATGTTTGCCTACAATTGACATGTTTATGATGGAACAACCTAGCAAGTTCTTATGAAGGTTTGGGACACTTCCCTAGGGATAACTACAGTTTGAGGACTCTACTTCCCTTTCGTGTCTCAGTAAAATTGTTCTAACCTTTATCTCTACTTTAGCTTTACATCTTTTGACAAGTGATATTCTTGCTATTGTGGGGGTAAAATATAGTATTGTAAAGTGCACCTCATCTGATTTTATGCTACATAAGTTCCTTCACTTTACACTGAATGTAGAACTTTATCTTTTTTTCCTTTTGTCCACATGGCTTACCTAGTCAGCCTTTTCCTTGGCCTTTTCCCTGACTTCATTGACTGTTTGACTCATGGACACTAGTACGCCATAGAGATGTATGTGTGTTGTGCTAGTGTCATTTGAGCATTATGCCTATGATTGGTAGGGTTCATAACATCTCTATTGGCACCCATCGATGTCGGATTTGAGGCTGGGGTTTTATATTGTCTTAGATACTTCATTTTTACTCTCTAGAATGTCCATCATAACTCTACAACTCTAGAAAATCTCTTGGCTCTCTCTTGCAAGCATTTTATGCTCTTTCACAATCTAATATTGGTGCTTCAGACTTTTGGTTCTTTTGGGAGAATCTTGTTGCTTCTTCTTTTCCATCTAGAAGACTCCTCACTTTAGGTGTAGAAGGGGAGTCTCTTTCCTCTGAAATTTCTCATTTTATCTCCATAGCATATCTATAATTGCATTATTTTCATATTTTGTTTTATCAATCTATCTATCTTGGTTGTTTGTCGACGTGGAAACACCAAAATGGGGGTCTAACAGTGGCAAATCTCTAAAACACAACCCCAACATTTTCGTCTTTGTTTTCCTTGTGTGCAGGTTTTCAAATTAATCTTGGGAGTTAGCAGGAGGCTTCAATCATGGACTAGATGTGAGATATTCTTCTCTTCCTTCTTTTATATTTAGTATTATAGTCATTTTTTCTCCTTGTCACTCTTTTATTTAGCTTAGAAGTCTATTTGAAATAATCCTTGTCACTTTGTACATTTTGTACACGTCCTTGTTCTTGATCTATATTGGAATTTATCATGTTGTGCTATCATATTTTACCCATGCGCACTTCATCAGGAAGAGACTACGCAAAGGATATCAAAGAGTCTTTGTGACTTATTATTTCAAGTTTGGTAGTTTGACGAACCTTGTATCCAATAAAATTATGCTTATAGGTTTGAATAGCTAGTAATTTGTATCTCTTGGCTTACCAGAGTGCCCATTTAGTGATGTGGAGTAGGCTTATTTGATCCTCTAGGATTTCATCGCCTTAAGGGTGTCGAATTTCCTCCTCTACAACAACCTAGTAAACAAAATAGAACTTACAAAAATAGCAATATTATCATTATGCATTTATAGTCATAATAGAAATATAATGTGTTGTAATGGATTCTAGCATGCCAAGCATAAACCATTTGATTCAAAATGGGCACACTATGTGTGAGTTACATAATTTAAATGCTATTGCAATACAATGTGAATACCAATCTAGCACTCTTCTTAATATCTTCATTATTTTCCCATGATTGTGAGAAGGGTTTATATATTATCATCCAACATTTTAAGTGATATTAGTCAACAACAAAGAGCTATAAAACTTTATTCCAAGTGTAATGTGTATTCATTCAAATATATAAGAGAATATTGTTGAACAAATGTGGTGGTGATGTAGTAATGAATATTAATGCACTTCATAGGTTAAGACCTCCCAGGTCCAATAAATATAGTAATGTGTTCCTTTACTTTTTCATTCTTTATAAATATGCCATAAGTCTTATACAGTGAAACTAGATGTGATGTTGGGCAATAAATTGAATTAGGCCTTTGTGGTGATCAAAATCTCCTAAAATTTGGATGAGATGTTGTAGGATCAATATAGAAAATATATTCCAATCCAAAAGGTGAAAAATGAAAGTGTAGTAAGATATGTAGCACTTAGATGATGATTGTAATGTTATTGAAAATTAAAAATAAAAAATAAATTAAGTAAAAACATCATCATCGCTATCCTTCTCAAGAACCTTCTTTTGTAGAAGGAAGAGGGTAGTGGTAGACATGTGCATCACTTTTGAGCACAAGGTATTCACTTAGTGAACCTAGGTTATATCACGTGCATGCATGGCATACTAAAGAACCCCCCTATTTTCAAAAAATATTGTCCTAAAATCATTTTTTCACCGCTCCCAATACTTAGCCCGAATTAAAAGGCCCCCTATTTTCACTAGATATTGCATTTTTCATAGCCCAAATTAAAAACCCCCCTATTTTTACTGATATGCAATATATTGTACCCTCATTTTTGGGATATTAAATCCCCAATATGAATGCATGTGATATATTATTTCCTGGCCAATGAAGCCCCCATGATTTTGAGTTGAATCTTGAAAGATTCACCATCTTCTTCTCAAGGTCTAAAACCCTCCCCTTTACAGTTAAAAGTTCCTTAGCAATGGCCTCACATTTAGTGTAGGCATGAGCCTTCCCAATCTAGTGTGTCTTTTTCATCATGTGATCATCTTCATCCATCTATGCCTCTTTAATCAAGTACAAAGGCATTGTCTTGGTGTTGTCTAGGTGGTGGGAGTTCTTGGACTAGTCATTAGTCATATTCTCTGAGTTATCCTTATTCTTAGAGACCTGAAACTCCTCCTCCATCATACGATCCTCATTATTCTTATCCACATCCAACTTCTCTTTTCCCTTGTTCGTAGTCTTACCCATAATCCTATTAGATATCTAAGGGTTGGATCCTCTCATGTCCTTATTCTTATCCTCCCTATTGTATTGGGATGCATCTTCATTGTTGTCAATCTCCTCAATATGAAATTGGAAAAAATTTCTCTTCACTGCCTTGTCTAGTAGAATGGAATACTTGATTTTCTCACTATTTAAGATCACAAAGACCTTCGGTGGCAAGAATATGCACAAAGAGGGCCTTTTTTGGGAGTGGACATAACCCCATGGGAGGTAAGAGGGATAGAAGTGGGGGTGGTGAGTAATGAGAGGGCCTTAAGATTTAGGTTGATTTTTGTAGGTGAGATTTTGCTAGTGCCTAGGATCTATAAGAGCTTATTTTTTCTCTTGTGACCACGAGAAGAGTCCAAAATGGTAGCTATGGGTGGGGAATTAGAATGCGAGGGAGCCTCAACATCAATTATAGATTTTGGTGGGTATAAGGCTAAGTGGAAATGGTACAGAAAAAAAATGTGCCCTTGGTGGAGTAGGATGGGTTTCTTGTCAGGGTTTTTGGCCATTTTGGGGGCATCTCTTATGGAGTTCTCCAAAGACTTCAAAAGGAAGAATGAAAAACAAATCAAGGAATTGTGATGAGAATGATTAAGCAGCAGGAGATGATAGTAATAATATACATTAAATATTCCTTCCAAAGTAAAGACTTCATGATAATTAATGTTGGCATATGCACACTCCAATGAGACATTGTATGTGATTGAAGGTTTTGTCATTGATGGCAACCTTGCAATCCTATGGCATTGGCAAAGGCATTATACCAGCATCAACAAATCACACTCTACACCGGCACCGGCACAGAAGAAATGAAGTATACCGGCACAGAGGCCGACAGGATTTTGTTTATTATTGTAAAACTTTGTAAGCCGACTTGGCAATTTGTAAAATGACTCTTATATATAAAAGAGATCATTGTAGACATTTGATATAGGAGATGTAAGCATTAAGGAAAAATATCAGGCAGACCTATTATGTGAAATATAGGTTAAGAGGTTTATGTAAGTAGTAGAGCAGCAATCAGTACTGAATCAGGCATTGAAGATGCTATTGTAAAGCAGTACAAGATATTGGATTTGTATAATCCTCATTGTAAGTCAGTGAGACTTCCCATTGAGCAGTGAGCTCTACGCAGTTGGCCTTCCTGCATGTGCAGGCCCCTATTGTAAGTAATATTCTCTTATTGGCCAGTGAGTGAATATTGTGGGTCACAAATCCCACCGAGGTTTTTCCCACACCGAGTTTCCTCGTTAAAACCTTGTGTTATGGTGTGCTTTTCATGTGGATGTTCTTGATTCTATTTATTGCATTATTTCTTGCATACCGGTGCACTGTTATATTTTGTTCTGCATATTTTAAGTTAAGAAATTCTATATACCGGTTAGATACTGATTCACCCCCCCCCTCAGTATCTGTGGGATTCCTAAAAATTAGACATACCTAGTTCTAGGGCCTTAGAAGCTCCTCACGATCAAATCCACCATGCAATTTGATAGGTTTTTCACCCTACTTGAAGAAAAGGACCAAGCTATCATTGTCGGTAACCTTGCTTTGGTTTTTTACTTTCATCCCTTGGTAGACAAACTAGTTGCTTTAATAATGACATCCTCAATAATTTCAAACAAAATGCCACCCACTGTAACTTCTATTTTTTGATGACGTCGCAAAATAGATAGAAAGGTTCTCATCAAACCCATTAATGCACTCAATAAACTACAATACCCCACCCTTTGAACAAATGTGCCAAATAGTGTCATCATCCTTAAACTTGTTGGAGAGTATCACAAAACACACATCAACATAAACAGTTACATACAATCTTCAAGTTGATATTCTTTAGCTTTTGTGGGCTTTGAATAAATAGTTACATCCACAAAGATTGTCTTAATTTGCATTACTAGGAAAATGTAGAATCCATGACACCAAAAGGCATGGTGAGATGCCTTGGTTGAACTTTTTGTCAAGGATGGAATTATCTTCACAACATAAAATTTCCCTTTTGAAAATACATAAACCAATGGTATTTGCAAAATCAAAAGATGTTGATGTCTTACGAAATGAAAATGAGGCCTTCATAAGATCCAAGGAGATGATAAAGAAAGGGTTAATTGTTGAGGACTTATGTATGGAAGATATTTTGATGCCTTGTTGGTGTAGAATACATAATATGTTTCACTTAGAATTCACATGCTCATTATGTAGGGATGCCATCAAGCAAGTCAAGTGTCATTTGGGATTATCGGAGCCATAAGAGAAATGTATTACATACAAAATTTGGAGAGCATACCTTGTAGTTGAGAAGTATGTCATAATAAAAGTTAAAAGAACAACAAAAGAGTGTATTAAAGCATCATTCGATAGTGAAGGAAATTAGTTACAAGAGGATATCATAATTGAGCCTAATGATCAGTGTATTGCAGTGGAAGACAAATTTTCATGCATTGCACCAAAAGAAGACTACATTGAAGTGGAAGCCAAGGAAACAATAGAAATATCCAAGTGAACAAGATAATCCAAAGTAATGATCAACGTTTGGAAGTGTTAAAGCATGAATAGCTACAAATCATGGATACTAGTGAAGGGAATCCAAAATAAGAGATTGATGAATTAGCAAAAGGATTAAGTGACTTAAAAGACTATCATGATTCACTATCACTTTATGTTTAATCTATCAAGGAAATAAGTGATTCAAATCAATTTCAAGAAGGAAGTGAATATATTTCAAGAGGAGGAAATCCTTGGTGAACATTCATCCATACAACAAAAGAAAGATCCAAATGAAGAATTACTTGCTACCTTAAATGGAGTATCATTTAGCATTCAGAATTCAAATGATATGAGGGAGTTTTCATTATCTCATAATGTTGATTCATAACATTTTTTTGATTCAAATGATACAAATGCAAACCTAATTCATAAAGAAGCTCATTTAAGTGTTGTTAGTATGTAGAAAATTTCAAGCATCCTTGGTGGTGCAGGAGCACCTAGTTTTGAGTGCAATTTATTCATTTTGGTGTGTTTGTTCATAGTTTTGTTTGGGATGGTGAATAAGAGTCTTCTCATAGGTCCTCATATTTTTTTTAAATGCTTTGTAGGTTGAATGTCCTTAGGACAATGCATTTTCTCAATGTTGCCTTGTAAGCCCTTGTAAGCCTAAAATGGCATAATCTTGCATTTTGATGAAAAATGCCTTGAATAGCCTTGTTTGGAATTGGAACATGTTAATGTAATGGTATTTAGTCATCCTAGATGGTTTGGAGGAGAAAACAAAGCATGTAAGGCAAAAATGCACTTTTTGGCAAAAGTTGTCAAAGTTGCTTGACAACTTTTTGCAACGTTGAGCAACTTTTTGTATTTTTTAGCAAAGGGTTGGTTAAGAAACCGATGGAGAGTTAGTTAGGCCAAAAATGGAATATAAATTCCCTAAGAATGAATGTAATTAGGTTGTTGAACGCCTGGAGTAGATTGGAATACAAATTGGAGACCATTTTTGAGTTTTACCTTGCATTTTTTTCAAGAATTAGAGCAGCAATTCGTACTTAATGGATTGATTGCATTGTTGTTCTTTTTTTGTTGTTTTTTACATGTTATTTTAGTGCTCAAGAAGAAATTTGGTTAGTTTTATTGCAAGTTTGAATTGAGTTTTCAATTTTGCAAGCTCTCGGCTTGAGTAAGGGTTTGAGAGGCCTAAACATGGTTCCAGCTTGAAGTCCTTTGAGTTCTTCTCAATAACCCTTGGCACTCAAACCATGGAACCTTTTTATAGTTTAAATGGTCTTTATTTTCCTTTGGAGGTCATTGAAAGGCCAATGAGCATCATGTCCTAGGTGAGCTCAGTCATAGTCCGGTTAGGAAATGAATGAAATTATGCAAGTGCTTGCAGGGATGAGAAGGTTTGGAAGTGTAAAGTGTTTGGAATGAGAAAGTGATGTGTGGAAGAGTATATTTGTAAGTTTGGAGGTGTGGCAGATCAAGGAAGATACCAAATCCTTGGAAAATGTCCAAAACAAGCCTAAAACCACCTAAAACAAGCATTTCTCAGCTTCTCTACCTGTACGAATAGGCTGAGATTTCTCATTTCATAAATTGGAAAGTAATTCTAAAAGGGTACTTAGATCACCAAAGAATTTGTGTGGTTATTTGGGTAAATTGTGAGAAAATCCATAAAAACCGGTTCGGTAGGGCTAATTGGGGCTTTAGGGCTACTAGGCCTAGAAAACAGGGAAAGGAAGGGGCGATGGGGAAATGAATCAAACCCTCACTCAAAACCAGTTGAATACCCTTTAAAAAAATTACGAACACTTACCACAACCTCTGAAAGCACTTGTTAGGAGTTTGAGAGTGTAAGGTTTGATTTACCCTTGTGAATCTCAACCATGCCTGAGCAACCAGTGAGTAGATCTTGATTGGGAGCACTCTTAGAGAGCTGAGGTGTCTAAATTGATTAGTAGAATAGATGAAAAATGAAAGGAGGCCACTAGGAAAACACTCAACTATCTTTTCACAAAGGATTGACCCTCTGTGAGTAAACCTCCCAATCATAGTGGTATCATAGCAACCAAGATTTGGGAAGAAGCCAGTATATGATAGACATTGAATCAGTAGGAGAGAATAGCCTAAGGATTGTGACCAATGAAGATCTAACAAAGAAGGTAGAAGACCAAGAACAAGAAAATAGGTTCCTCAGAGAAATATTACTACAACTGGAGAGCAAACTAGACGCAGTTGAAGATAAAATTGAGAAAGTGACAATCAAGGTCAATGAGGGGAAGGGTAAAGAAGTTTTAGAAGAGGATAGGACTCCTGAACCAGACCCTATTCTACCTAAAGAACCTTTCCTTAAAGAAATTAAATCCTTAGGAGGAAAATCCCTAGAAGGAGTGCAACATTTTTGTGAAAAAATGGAGCCTGAGGTAGTCCTAGAATGGATAGAGGGATTGAAGAATCACTTTGAATGTGATGGAATCAATGAGGCACAAAAGGTGGAGGTGGCCAAGTCTATATTGAGAGGGGAAGCATTGAATCGGTGGAAATTTATTCAAGAAGAGAGGCAAAAAGAGGGCAAGATCCCCATAGCCACTTGGAAGGGCATGTTAGCCAAGGTGAAAGAGGCATACATCCCTAAAGATTATGAGATCTAGTTGCACAAGAGGAGACAAAATTTGAGACAAAGAGACTTCGATGTGAGCACCTATACTGAGGAATTTAAAAGTTGTGTCTGAGATCCAAGGTGGTAGAGGATGAGAGCATCAAGGTAACCAGATACTTAAATGGCTTGAGATGAAATATTCAAGAGGAATTAAGCTTGTTATGCCCCAACACCGTGCACAAGTGTTATCAGTTGGCACTAAAAGTGGAGGAAAAGAGAAAGAAGAAACAAGAACAAAAAAACAAAGGCAGAGGTAGGGGAAGAGATGGCAACGGTTAGAGAGGTAGTTTTGGTGGAAGAAGTGTAGACCAAAGATCCCAAGGGGAATCCAAGTTGGTTGAGAAAAGTGGGGATTCTAATAGAAAGAGTAGCTATAGAGGAAGGGGATCTAGCAACTCTAGTAGAGGAAGGTCTAGTGGATCAGGAAGAGGGTCCTATTTTGCCACCATGAAGTGCTACAATTGCCATCAACTAGGACACCCGGCCTATAGATGCCCTGAGAAGTCTTGTTCATCCCAAGGAGGTGAGAGGAGAGTAAATTATACTCAAGAGGATGCAACAAACATGAAAGCATTAGAAGTAAGTTTAGATTTAGATGTTGGAGAGAACCTCATGATAAAAAGAGTCTTGATCAAAGAACCATTTATGGAGGAACCTAGCCAAAGCAGATCCTTGTCTAGAATAAAATGTAAGATCATGGGAAAGGTATGTAGAGTGGTAGTGGATTCAAGGTCCACAAACAACATAGTGTCAGAGGAAGCAATGAGTAAGCTCAATTTGCCAACAATACCACATAGTAATCCCGATAGAGTTACATGGCTCGACAAGGGACAACATGTTCTTGTAAATGAACAAACTTGGGTTGAGTTCACCATTGGAGGCTACAAAGACAAAATATTGTGTGATATATTGCCCATGGATGCTTGCCACCTACTCCTAGGTAGGCCATGGCAGTTTGACAGAAAGGCAATACACCATGGAGAGAAGAATGCTTATACATTCCAAAAGGATGGAACCACCTACAAAATCCAGTCCATAGGAGACCAAGTAGAGGGCATATCCAAAGGTCCTAATGTGCTGCTATTTGGTGAGAAAGATTTCATCAACACACTCAAGGAGGGAGAAGGAGTGGGGTTTGCCATTGTTGTGAAGACAAAAGAGGGCAGAAAGGAGAAGATGGTGAGAATTCCTAAAGAAGTGCAATAGGTTCTAAATCAGTTTGAGGAAATCATTAGTAATGGAACACCAATTACATTGCCTCCTCAAGGTGCCATAAGTCATTATATTGACTTTATACCTAGAGCTTCTTTGCCCAATAAGGCAACTTATAAAATGAGACTGGATCAGAACAAGGAGATAGCCAAGCAAATACAAGAACTCCTCGACAATGGACTAATTAGGAAGAGAATCAACCCATGTGCAATAACCACCATTTTGGCTCCAGGGAAGGGAGGTGCTTGGAGACTTTGCACTAACTCTAGAGCCATAAACTGGATTACTATCAGGTATAGATTTCCCATCCCAAGAATTGAAGACTTGATGGATTGTTTGGGAGGTGCTGAATACTTCACCAAGATAGATCTTAAGAGTGGTTACCACCAAATCAAAATAAAGGAGGGTGATGAATGGAAGACAAACTTCAAGACTATAGAAGGACTCTATGAATGACTTGTTATGCCATTCGGACTCACAAATGCTCCTAGCACATTCATGAGACTCATGAATGAAGTACTCAAGGACTACATTGGAAAATTTGTTGTTGTTTACTTAGATGACATCTTAATTTTTAGCAAGTTTAAAGATGAGCATCTTAAGCATATAGAAATTGTCTTCAGTAAGCTATGTGATGAACAACTAACCATCTATTTGGAGGAATGTGAGTTTATGAAACAGGAGTTGGTGTATCTTGGGTTTGTAGTCTCAAGAAGTGATTTGAAGATGGATACCTCTAAGGTGGAAGCCATACTTAGTTGTCCCACACCTAGGACAACAAGTGAAGTGGGAAGATTCCATGGCTTGGCTCATTTTTATAGGAAGTTCATCAGAGGGCTTAGTGAAATATATGCACCCATGCTTGAGACAGCTAAGGAAGGTATGAGAACCAAGTTCGTATGGAAAAAGGAAGAACAAAGAGGTTTTGATCTCTTGAAGACAAAGGTGGCTACTCAACTGATACTTATCCTACCAAGCTTTGACAAGCTCTTCACAATAGAATGTGATGCAAGCAACATAGTGGTTGGAGCAGTTTTGAGTTGAGACAATAGACTGGTTGCCTTCTTCAGTGAGAAACTAAATGATGCAAAGAAAAGGTATTCCTCCTATTATTTGGAATTGTATGCACTTGTCCAATCTCTTAGGAAATGGAGGCATTGTTTTCTACCTAAGGAATTTGTGGTTTACACTGATAGTCAAGCTCTTAGCTTTCTTAATTCTCAAGAAAAGTTAAACCATAGGCATAGTAAATGGGTAGAGTATTTGTAGTCATATACCTTTACCGTTAAACACAAGAAAGGACATTGTAATAAGGTATTTGATGCATTGAGTAGGACATTACTAACAATGCAAGAAGTGTAGCTTAAAAGCATTGGAGTGGATAGTTTCAAGAATTTGTATGAAGAAGGTGAAGATTTTGATGTTGCCTACAAGGTTTGCCAAGGGTTTGGAAACCATTTTCACAGTGAATATTCAAATTACACCTTGCAAGATGGCCTTTTATTCAAAGGAGGACAACTATGTGTGCCTAAAGGGTTTATGAGAGAAAACTTGATGCAAGAGAAGCATAATGGATGCTTGAGTGGACATTTTGGTTTGAACAAGACTTTGAAAATTGTCCAAAGGTTGTACTATTGGCCTAAAATGCAAAGAGATATCAGAATATATGTGGAGAAATCTATGGTTTTCCAAAGAGCTAAGGGTACATCTTCCAATGCTGGCCTTTATCAGCCTTTACCTATCCCCAACTGGCCATGGGAGTGTGTAAGTATGGACTTTGTGGTTGGTTTACCTAAAACCAAATCAGGTTTTGATAGCATCTATGTTGTGGTAGATAGGTTTAGTAAGATGGCTCATTTTATTCCATGCAAGGTCACTTATGATGCTAGCCACATTGATCAATTGATTTTCAAAGAGGTTATTAGAATTTATGGTTTACTTATCAGCATTGTGTCAGATAGGGATGCAAAGTTTATTGGTCATTTTTGGAAGACTTTGTGGCAAAGATTAGGTACTAATTTGTCTTTCAGTTTAGCCTATCATCCCTAAATGGATGGCCAAACTGAGGTGGTCAATAGAATACTTGGAAATCTACTTAGATGCCTAGTAAAAGAGTATGGTCAAGGTTCAACTCAAATCATCCATCAAGCTAAATTTGCCTACAATGATAGTGTGAATAGGTCCACCGGTAAAATCCCTTTTGAGGTGGTGTATGTCATTCATCCTAGAGGATTTTTGGAGCTCAAAGATGTGGGAAAGATGGGACAGCAGAGTGGACACACCTTAGACATGGCTCAATCAATGCAAGAGGTTCATGAGCAAGTTAGGACAGCCCTATTGGACACTACTCAAAGGATCAAGGACAAAGTGGATGAGAAAAGAAAGGATATCCAATTTGTTGTTGGTGACATAGTGATGGTACATTTGAAGAATGAAAGACTTTAGAAAGGTGTCCCTAGCAAGCTTTAGATGAGGAGGATAGGTCCTTGCAAATTTTTGGCCAAGTATGGCAATAATGCATATAAGATAGACTTACTTGGTGATATGGCTTTATCACCCATTTTCAATGTGGCAGATTTGGTGCAGTATAAGGGCACACTTCCAAAAGAAGATAGTAGAGTCTTAGAGGTCTCTCAAGTACTTTTAGACCTACCCTTACCAGCTGTACCCATTCCCCAAGCCGAGAAGATGTTAGATTCTAGAGTTTTGAAGAAAACAAGGCATACCGCCTATATGGATCACTTGATCAAGTGGCATCACCTTCCAACATCAGAGGCTACTTGGATACCTAAGGTAGACTTCTCTATGCATGGAGTTCCACTTTCTTTGTTGCCTCAAGGAGTCACTTGACTTCTTTTCATTGGGGGAGTATGGTGCAGGAGCACCTAGTTTTGAGTGCACTTTCTTCATTTTGGTGTGTTTGGTCATAGTTTGGTTTGGGATGGTAAATAAGACTCTTCTCCTAGGTCCTCATATGTTTTTGAAATTCTTTGGTAGGTTGAATGTCCTTAGGACAATGTATTTGCTCAATTTTGGCTTGTAAGCCCTTGTAAGCCTAAAATGGCATAATCTTGCATTTTGATGAAAAATGCCTTGAATAGCCTTGTTTGGCATTAAGACATGTTAATGTAATGGTCTTTAGTCATCCTAGATGGTTTGGAGGAGAAAAAAAAGCATGTAAGGCAAAAATGCACTTTTTGGCAAAAGTTGCCAAAGTTGCTTCACAACTTTTTGCAATGTTGAGCAACCTTTTGCATTTTTGAGCAAAGGGTTGGTTGGGAAACCTATGGAGAATTAGTTAGGGTTGAGTGAAATTTCTTCATTTTGGTGTGTTTTTTCATAGTTTGGTTTGGGATGGTGAATAATATTATTCTCCTAGGTCCTCATATGTTTTTGAAATGCTTTGGTAGGTTGAATGTCCTTTAGGACAATGCATTTGCTCAATTTTGGCTTGTAAGCCTAAAATGGTATAATCTTGCATTTTGATGAAAAATTCCTTGAATAGCCTTGTTTTGAATTGGTACATGTTAATGTAATGGTCTTTAGTCATCCTAGATGGTTTGGAGGATAAAACAAAGCACGTAAGGCAAAAATGCACTTTTTGGCAAAAGTTGTCAAAGTTGCTTGACAACTTTTTGCAACATTGAGCAACTTTTTGCATTTTTGAGCAAAGGGTTGGTTAGGAAACCAATGGAGAGTTAGTTAGGACAAAAATGGCATATAAATTCCCTGAGAATGAATGTGATGAGGTTGTTGAACACCTGGAGTAGATTGGGATATAAATTGGAGACCATTTTTTAGTTTTACCTTGCATTTTTTTCAAGAATTAGAGCAGCAATCCGTACTTAATGGATTGCTTTCATTGTTGTTATTTTTTTTTATTTTTTACATTTTCTTTTAGTGCTTAGGAATCAATTTGGTTATTTTTATTTTAGGTTTGAATTGAGTTTTCAATTTTGCAAGCTCTCGGCCTAAGTAAGGGTTTGAGAGGCCCAAACATGGTTCTAGCTTGAAGTCCTTTGAGTTCTTCTTATAAACCCTTTTTACTTGAGCCATGGAACCTTTTTATAGTGTACATAGTCTTTATTTTCCTTTGGAGGTCGTTGAAAGGCCAATGAGCATCATTTCCTAGGCGATCTCAGTCATAGCCCGGTTAGGAAATGAATGAAATTATACAAGTGCTTGCAGGGATGAGAAGGGTTGGAAGTGCACAGTGTTTGGCATGAGTAAGTGAGGTGTGGCATATGTGTGAGTTTGGAGGTGTGGCAGATCAAGAAAGATACCAAACCCTTGGAAAAAGTCCAAAACAAGCCTAAAACCACCTTAAACAAGCATTTCTCAGGTTCTGTACTTGTACATTAGACTGAGATTTCTCATTTCACAAATTAGAAAGTAATTCCAAAAGGGTACTCAGACCACCAAATACTTTATGTGTGTCTTTGGGGAAATTGTGAGCAAATCCACAAAAACCAATTAGGTAGGGCTAATTGGAGCTCTAGGGCTACTAGGCCTAGAAAATAGGGAAAGGAAGGAGTGATGGGGAAATGAATCAAACCCTCACTCAAAACCAATTTATTACCCTTGGAAAACATTATGAACACTTACCACAACCTTTGCAAGCATTTGTTAGGAGTTTGAGAGTGTAAGGTTGGATTTACCCTTGTGAATCTCAACCATGCCTAAGCAACCAATGAGCACATCTTGATTGGGAGCACTCTTAGAGAGTTGAGGTGTCTAAATTGATTAGTAGACCAGACGAAAAATGAAGGGAGCCCACTAGGACAACACTCAACTACCTTTTGACAAAGGATTGATTCTCTTTGAGTAAACCTCCCCATCACTTAGAGAGAATAATCAAATAGTTCCACAAAATGATGAGCAAGTTGTCACAATAGAAGCAAATAACGTAGAACAATTCTAGTTGGCACTAAAATTGGATGAAGCGACCACAAAATTACAAATGAGTTCATTGCTAAAATTGCATAAAAAATAATTAATAGGTGAAATGTTCCATGTTATTAATTTCAAGTTTCAATTGGAATTCAATTTTCACCATGAAGTTCCCACTAATGATTGTAATTTTAATTTGCATATTTAAAATGCGTGAGAATAATACATCATCAACTTTGACCTCCAGAAGATGCGTTGGCAAATGGCAAACAAGAATCTCCATTTGAGGATAAAGCAAACCAAGTTGTTTCTTACCTTACTGCTAGTTTTAAAGGTTATCAGTTTGATCATGAAAATTTAGGTAAAAAAACTTGTGTATGTATAAATCATGGACCCAATGAATTACCACAATTATTGATATTGCATGATGTTTTCATTGAGTATGAAAATTGCATAGTGAAAGGTCATTTCTCCGAATTTAAAGAAAAATTTTCAAAACTTTGAACCTTGACTTATGTCTTTTTTCTATTGAAATTTTTTTTAAATAATGTTAGGTTTGGTGTATATTTGGGTCTTTTTAGTCTTGTTTGATCTAGGTGTTTTGTGCATAGCTTAGTTTGTTTTTCAGCTTTAGAGTAGGTTTCCTTTCCATCTGTTTTAGTTTAGTTTGCTTTGTTTAGTCTAGTTGTCAATCTCCCTTATGTCATTTGGCTCGAGTGGTTTTAGTTTTAGTTTATTTTCCTTAGTTTAGTTTGCTTTAGTGTTTGTTGTTGCTTAGTTTTATTTTCCTTTGTGGAAGCCTTGTTTGTGAGAAAGGTGTTGTGGAGTCTTGACATACTCGAGTGTGATTCTAATTTTATGTCCAATTTATTTCTTAGATAAATATTTATGAAGTTATTTAGAATCTGAGGTTAGTATTCTCTAGCTTTATCATTTGGTTAGGATTTGTCCTCAAATTGGAAGGGAATCGTCTATTATTTCTTGACATCAAAATCTCACAATTACTATAATTTTTTACACATATAATTTAATTGCTATAAGTCATTGCAGTTTATTAGGAGAAATCGTGGCTAGTTAAAAATCCTAAATCCTAATTTAGTGCCACTATAATTATCAAACCCATTATGAGCTTCATTGCTTATGAGCCAAATTGTAGAATATGTAAGAAAAGAAGTATCAAAATAAAAGAAAGAAAAATGAAACGAAAAGAAAATATATAAATATTTTGGCTTTGGGAATATGCAAATATTTTCATTGGGGCTATGGACACTTGGTTGGCAATCGAACAATATTTGTGGGAATTCCAAAGATAACCTCATTGAGGCTATGGACACTTGACTGACAATGAGGCAATATCCAAGTTGCTTTTCAAGAGAACTACTCATGTAGCTTGTCATGAGGGACTGTAGGAATTTTGATGATCTTTGAGATGGAATAAATACATTTTCACACACTTGGGTAATCAAAGACAAGGTATCTTGATCTGAATTATGTTTTTTCTTTTATTTTGAGTGTATTTCCTTGTTGGTTGATAGGTTAGAAGGAATTATTTATAGGCTCTATGTGCATAATAGATCTTTATCTTTGAAACATTCAGGAACATTTTTTCAAATTGGCATTAGTGTTGTGTTGTACACACATCCCATTACAAATGGGGACCCCTCATTTTTGTTTGGTAGATTAGTGTTTTGATTTGTTTAGTATAGGTTTGGAAATGATCCATAGTCTCTGGCTTTAGAATCAAAAGGGTTTAATTTTTTCAAGTCTAGGAGTGAGTCAAGGAATGAACTTGTAGAACAAAAGTCTTGTGTAAGCATGGGAGAAAAGGATGAAAGTTATGAAATTACAATTTTGAAAATTGATAACTTGAAACTTGGAAGAAATGAAAGATGAGAATGAACGAGAAATTCCAAGGATTGAGGAAGAGATTACAATGAAAATTCCTTGTCAAGTTTGGATTTCTGACCTTAACAACTAGCTAAAATCCACAAAAAAATTATAGAATTTAAAAAAATCCATAACAAGGCAAAATCCACAAATTTTTTTATGGATTTGAATTTTTTCATGCACTCACAAAATCCATGAAATTTGCAAGGCATATATTCATGAGCAATGTGAAATTTTCTAGGAAGATGAACACTCAGCCTTGCTTTTATATCGTTCAAGGCGTGACAAATGCAAGGGTCAAGGTAGGAGTGCAACTTAGAAAGCAAGAAATAAAATTGCCTCAAAAAATTCAGTTTTAAAATGAAAAATATAAACGAATCCATAAGGAGGAGGGCCGACCTGAAGTAGGGAAAAATTGCCATGTGTAAAAAATATATAAATTTTACCTATCTAACCCTAGCAAGAGATTGTGATTACCCTTTGAGTGTATATATAAGTAAGGTTTGATAAGTCATTTCACTTCATTCCAAAATGAATTCAGAGTAGAAGTTAGTGAATCAAAAGTTCACATTCAAGAGAGAATTAAGGAGTAGATTTAATAGTAAATAAGGAATGAATTCCATACAAGAATAAGGTGAATTCCAAATAAATCTAGATTTCAAGTTAAGTGTTGGAGAAAGAGGGAAGTGTTGTTATGAGTAGAAAGAAGGAAAATTTAAAAGAAAATACAAGTGAATGATATGCAAATTTGAATCATTTCCTCATCAATTTGAACATTTTTATATTTGAAGGCATTATTTTTATAAAGATTCAAAGTTTTGAAAATATAATTTCCAAGTTGTTAGGAGGATTTATGAAAAGTTTATTAGGAATTATTGATGTTGTTTTAGGATTCAATTTGTTTCACAATTGTTTGAGCAAACATTATTATGAATGGTATTTCAAAGTTTATTTAATATGAATCAAGAATAATTATCTTATCACAATCTTCTTGAATTGCACTTACAGAGGTCTCTATTCACAATTATAATTCAATTTATTTTCTCTCTTTTCAGGTATTACAAGGAATCAATGTGTGGAATGATGAAGAAAGATGATAGCGAAAAAAGGAGATGGTTTCAACAATACAAGGGAAGAAAAGAACATGAGATTGGATCAACACTTCAAGAAGATGACAAATAAGTTGATCACAACATGGAGAATACAACTATGACAAGAAGATCAAGGCTAGGTATTTTCAAGAAGTAAGATAGCGAACAATGAAAAACAAGATATTCAAGGAGATGAAATGCAAGACATCACAAAGGATTTCAAAGATGAAGATGAAATATGAAAGCAAAGACCAAGGAAAGCATTTTGAAGTTTCAGAAGAGTTTGTCAAATTTGGAAATGCATGTGGTGGAGATATATGTTGAGTATCAAAAGATAATGTTGGAGATGTAGAGACTTCTTTATGATGATATAGAAGTAGAGTTGAAACAAAGAGAAAGAAGGATAAAGTTTACAAGATGTACAAGCTGAGGTGGAACCTACTCACCTCAACCAATCAAATAATTGAAGGTCAACATGTTCAAATTCATCAAACTTGACTCCTAGAAAGAAGGAAACAAAAATGTGGAATTAAATTTACACAACTCATTTCTCATTGGTCCTTTCTCTAAAAGGATGTACATTTAAAGTTGTGTAATTTTTTCTTTAGTGGCATTAAATGTATGAGATGGTAGTTGTAACTAACTCCACTTAGGGTTGTGTTGAATTATCTTGGTAATTGATTTAGAATCAATTTGGGCCCTTGATTTATAATGGGAAGTCTATAAAAGTCTTGGCCTTTTCATTTGTAAAGGTTAATTGTTAATAGTTCTTTGGAAAGTAGAAGTATTAGTAGGAGGAGGAGATCAAAAATTGTTGCCAAGATTATGTTGAAATTATTACACAATTTTAATTGAAGATATGGTGGATCTTTGTATGAGTTTCAACATTTTGCATGGTTTCTACTTCTCAATATTTAGTTGAAGTTCATTGATTTTGATGGAGAAATACGAAGATATGTGATGAATTCCTTGGTTCATACAATTTGTGATTTGTTGGTTGCAAATTAATTTGCATGGTTAGTCTGAACCTCATTTGGCTATAGTTTGATTGTAGATGTTCATTTGGATTGTGCCAACATTGGGTATTTGGATGGATGTTTGCAATATGAAAATCTTTCACTACCTTAGAAGATTTCACTCTTTCTAAAGTAGCTCCATAAGGAAGTTATCTATCTAAACACTATCCATTACTATCATTGTCCTTAGGTTCTTATATTAGATTTCTCTAATCCTTATTCCTTTGTCTTTTGTTTGAAGTTCAAGTTAATTTAGTATTCAAGTTCCATCTATTTTATAGAAGTGAAAGAATAAAGCCCATTGTGAGAACAACAAAATCAAATCATTCCATTGAGCCTATCCTTTGCAATATCATGACTTAATATCTATAAACCTTGGGGTTACCTAATTTGATCACATTGTTTAACATTTGAGGTTTCCTTGTTCAAGAGAGGATAGAATACATGGAATTTTGTTATGTATTGGAAAGTATCACAAAACACACATCAACAAAACTCAAAATAGGTGCTTGGCTCAATCCTTACTCTGTCACCCACCATGTTTATAGCGGTAGAAAGAATTTCAAACTTTGCAGTTTTCCATTGAATTCCACCAAATGTCAACAAGTAGGTAGCAAAAAAAGAAAGATCCAAAAAGAAAATAGGTAGATGGGATGTGTGTCATAGTAATAAACATTATTACAAGGTACCATCCATATCAATCACCAAATGTGCCTCCTGACGTTAGTGGTACTTAAAAAAAGATAGGAAAGGAAAGAATTGCATAAATGATCACCATTAAATAATTAGAGATAAAGGTTACTTCACAAATATGGCAATAAAAATAAATTTGAATCTCCTTGAATATATTGGCACTACAACTGACATTATTATAAGGGCTCACCATCATCCTGATGTGACATCTAGTGGGCACCACACAAGCAAGCCAGCCAACAGAGCACCAAATACCATGTAGGCCCACCACACTACCTAACATGATCGAGAGGACTAAAACATAAGTTGAAGATGTCTTGATATAGTTTGATACTCCTTGAATCAGATCTACTCTTGAGGAAGAAGAATTGCTCTTGAATTGATGATAATGTCAGCATAAGATGTAATGTTGAAAATGAATTGAGAGGGATGTCTTACATAGGGATTTCATAATTAAAATCACCATTAGGCAGACTTAGAATTGATATATTTTGACATGAAGTAGGATTTAAATTCGATAAGACCGCCAAATTATCCTCTTGAAATTTGGGGAAAAAAGTGCAAGACCAAGTAGTATACTACATGATCTTCTCAATTTTTTTCTGAATTCATAGGGATGCAAGATAATGAGATTCTAATTCCACTTCTAGATCATTGGCTCAAACCATAATGTATAGGTATGCAAAATATTCTTTGAGAGTTGAAATTAAGGTAAGATTAAGGATAGATCAGGATAAAATAATAAAGGGCACACCTAGAATTAAGGGCAAAAATAAAAGTGTGATGATGTAATAAAGTGGAATAAGACCCATAATATTAATTTAAATCAATAAAGATCCCATAATGCATAGAAGAGAGGGAAATACTAAAATAGGTGCTAGGAGAGTGCGAAATTGGACACACTAATAAAGGTGTATAGTTTACGACGCTACATATATAGTTAGAAGAATAAATATATACATATATAGATATACATATGCAACCTTAAAAGAGTATTTATAATAAATACATATTTATATTTATATGTGTATCTATACATATACATTCATAATCATAATATATATATATATATATATATATATATATATATATATATATTCATGATATAAGAATGGAAGAACGTATTTATATTTGAATATGAATTCAATGTTTCATCTTAATTTATTTCTATCTATCAACTAGCAAGTTGAAGTAAGCTTATTTAATATCAAGCAATTGGAAAGAGGCATTACTCCTTACCACCTCGACCATGATAATGTCTTAATAATGAAATAAATTACTAATCGACAATACTAGTTGATGCCTTGCCTTGTCATCATTAAGGTGTTAGGTCCTTCCTGGAACACTAATTATTGTATATGCATCCATTATTAAGATCTATTCCTTTGTAAGAAGGGGTTCCATTGTTCCACATTCACTCCACCATTTCGATGTTGTAACAAGAATCATTCACTACCAATATCGAGCCACTATATTGTTGAAGTGAAACCTAAGATACTTCTCTGCTTTTGATCAAGAAATTTCATATCTTTCATCTTTATATCGGTAGAGTCAAATAAATATGTTTTCATTTATTTTATAATATACAACTATAAGTCATTTTTCTGCAATTGTAGAGGATCTATGTGTAATCGATTATACAAATCTACTCATTTAAGGAACATGGAAATGGTTATTTTTTAGTAAACCTTGTTCAAAAGCATAGTCATTCTATCATGCATTGTTGTAAGAGCTATGTTATGTTAAAACATGAGTTACTATACTAAGGGGTCAATGCATGGCTACTTTAAATGCACAAGACATGAATGTTTCCATACTTGTGCCATGATATAATGAGTGGCTATGTGCGAAGCTATTTAGTTTTCTAAGAAACACATTTGTTTGAATAAAAACTAAGAGTGAATTTAATAAATGGTATTGGCAAACTTGAGATCTGATCCTTTTCGAGTAAGGAAAAATAGAGTAAGGAAACAATAGAATGATTGATCACATATAAAGTCATTATCATCTATTTAATTAATGTAACACAAGGCTATGTTAAGAACAAACATAAGAACTAGATAAGACTATTGTGTCATGTATAAGTTTGGTTAGTTGATCATGAGGTTTATGATACATTGTTGTCTACCTTTAAGTCTATTACATTCTTCCTAGATGTGGATATATCAAGTCTATTTTTCATCATCTAAACTGGGTAGTTGTAAAAATTGTTATTGTCAATAGTCACAAGATTGTTGGGTAAAAATTGAGTGGTCAGTTGAGCCGAAATGTTTGAGATTCAATTGTACTCTAGTAGGATCAAGTTGAGTAAGGGTAGTGAATAATGACATGTAAGGTGCTAGGACTAAAAAACCTTGGCCAAGGTGGTGCTTCTCAATGCAAGCGATCGTTAGTTCACATGAACCAGATACACTAGCTAGTCAAGATTGTCATACTAGTTAGGGAGTACCTAGAGTGTGTGACCAACTAGTTTGTGTAGGTTCTAAACACTAGGCTCAGATGGTAAGATGGCATGTAGGTCTCGTCCTTGGTATACTCCCTCATGCAAGGTTGAGCCACTTCCAATAGGAAGGGGCACATGAGATTGCCAAGTCTGTGGTTGGGTGGAAAAGCCTTTGATGATGTTCTCCCTCTCCTAGTTTGTGCCTGTGTGAGTGAAAATCATGTGCAATAAAAGAGATTAAAAGATAAACTAACTAATCAAAGAAAACACTATATTCATTAAAACACTCAAGATAAGAACGTTAAAACAAAATGTAATTTGAAATAACAAATGAATGTAAACCGAAATCTGCTTCATTTTGAGAGTTCTTCGATCTGATGTGTGCTCATGACGTTGTGGATGCTTGATTTTTCTCCATGATGATTGATGAAAAGATGTGGTTGATGTGCAAGATGAGTGATGAATTCAACATTACAATGGTATGGTTATGAAAAAGTGGATGATCTGCATATAAATGGGAGGGTTTAAATAGAATTGGAAGGGAGATGAGGGGAGGTTGAGAATGAGACACTTGTCCACAACCAGGAGTGACAAGTGTCCTTGGAAGAGACAAATGCCAAGGAGAAGGAAATGACAAGTGTCCCCAAGGACACATGTCAATTTTGGGAGACGACCACCCAAAATTGGTTGCAATTTCCTAATATTTAGGAAATTAGGAATGTGCAAACACATGTGAGGGGGGAGGTTAGAAGAAGATAAGGTTAGTTAGGTGGGTAGGGTTGGCTAGATGGATAGGGTTAGTTAGGTGGATAGGGTTAGTTAGAACCCCTGGGTTAAGCTAGGATGAGGGTTAGACGGGGGGTTTAGGTTAGGAGACATATGGGGGAATTAATTAATTAAATTAATTAATTCAGGAATTAGAAGAAAAGGATGGCATGAATTTAATAAAATAAATAGATTATTTTATTTAATTGAGGAAGGGTTTGGGGAGGCAATTAATTAAAAGATTAATCAATTAATGGGACATGACCTAATTAATTAAATTAATTTAGCTAAAGAGGATGGGATGTCACATATAATCAAATAATATGGATTATTTTAATTAATGCAAGTGACTAAGGGAATTAAATTTGATTAAATTAATTAGTGAAATTTGAGTGTCTACATTTTGCCCCTCTTCGCGGTGGCGCTAGAATAACATTGGTGTGAAGAAAATAAGACACTAGTGACTCAAAGAATAGGTGTAGAAAGAAGCAAAAAGATACACCAAACTAGATTGATGACAAATAGAGGACAAGAGAATGATGGCCCCTCAAGAGGGAACATGGGAAATAGGGGCCCAAGTGGTGTCTAGAAAAAAACATTGCCCTAGCAGATAGGATGGAAGACAACACAAAAGGAAGCCTAGGGGTGACAAGAATCAGATGGGAAAGAGGGGTGAATGCAAATGAAATGAACGATATGGATGAAATGATCATGGAGCATGAGCACCCATGGAAATGGGTTGCCATGCAACGAGCACTTATTTTGATTTAGCATTGTATGTGATGCACCAGGGTATAAGGAACCAAGGTGATTTCACAGTCAATGCATGGAATGACACAACAAACAAACACAAAAAAGGTTAGTCTAGTACCACACAGAGTTACAAAGAACTTTGCAAGAAACGATACTAGAAAAACCACAAGCAAAAGATATGCCCCAGTGTAACATGAGATAGTTGAGACCTCATGAAGGTACAAAGGGACACATCAAGAAAAGATGCCAAGCAAAACCAAAACCAACAAGATCGCATCCCTAGTTGTGTTACTCCTAGAGCACCATGATATAAAAAATCGTGGCAACCAAGAGGAAACAAAACAAAGGAGATCAAAAAGGTAAAGAAAGATAAAAAAGAATCAAAGCCAACACAAGTGCCTCAAATATCTTTTGCCAAAAGGATAATTGACGAATTGGATTTGATGATGTCTGACTTGAGGAAGGATACATCCCGTGTAGACTAATGATTGGATAATTATTAATGAGATGGGATGATAAAAGGAATTTGATGCAATCATGATGACAAAGATTCTCTAGGATTATTGTTGTAGAACCAGATGATGGGACATGATCTCAAGGACATGACTGGCTGATGCAAAGGATGAGACCTAAAGACACATATATACAAGTGGACCTGGATGGAAACACACCATTGACGCTATGTACAAGACACTATTTACAAGATGTACAAGAGTTATGGATGATGAATGAGGACCTAGGGATAGATATGATATTTCCCTAGTCAAGATGAAAAGCCATGAGAGATTGATGATTGATGGGGTATTGCTGATGTGAAAATGATATATCCCAAACAACACAAGGATTGGGAAGGATGCATCCCGATGATGATTGGATTGCGATCAAGGCTTGTAGCAAGGTTGGGGACAAGACTAAGGATGCGATTGGATGATTTGATTAGTGCTTGACTTTGGATAGCTGAGGGATATGGATAGGATTTGCATGCGGTGGTGCATAACGAGGAGCAGATGGATTGATTTGATGGATGTCATTGGATTTCTTGGGGTATCCTAGAGCTAGATACCAATGACAAGGGATGTAAGAGGCAATCAAATGATGTGGGAGGAGGGACGAAAGAATGGAGGATAGGATGAAAAGGATTTGGAGACAAAAGCATTATGGATGTGGAGGGGAGATAAAAGGATGAGGGATGAAGGGATGAAGCTAGATGAGGATTGGGAGAGGATCAAGTTATTGATAAAGGGATGGAGGAAGTGGGAGACAAGGATTGGTGGATGGATATGATAAGATGACTGATAGGAGGATAGTAATTTGAGGGAAGTGGATGGAAGATAGGGTGATGGGTGGATAAGGACTATGAAGGTATGCAGAAGGATTACATGGAAGGGGGGAAGGATGGGTCGATAGGAAGGTGAATGGAGGAAAAATGTGGTCGGAAGTGGAGGCCAAGAGGTGTTGAAAGCATGTATACATGGTGGCCTTTTGTTTTTATCAAGTTCCAAAGGAGGATGGAGGAAGTGAAATGGATACGATATGATGGGTATAGTAGTTAGGTGGAATGGAGGGGGCGATGTATGGATGGCTAGAAGAACTTGCCCCCAAGTGTGGAGAGAAAAAGGATGAGGGGAATTATGCATGATGCATGTTTACTAGTTTTTCATCATGGCACTTGTCCAAGGCTTTGTTTGCCAAGTTTTCACCGTTGGACGAATTTTTCTTTTTACTTTTTTTTTGATTTTTTGATTTTTTTTTAGTTTTTGCGAGGATATTTATGGATGGAGGACTCAAGCATCAAGTTCCATATCAAGTTAATAGGATCCAATTTGGAGTGATCAAAGGATGTTGGTACAAATTTATTAATAGTGAGTGGATAATGCAAAGGCTTGGATTAGATGGTTTCGATGGGGAATGTATGTGGTGTAAGGGATATGGTAGTGGCAAGTGTTTGGATGGAATGAGGGAAAGTGAGTGTGATGGGGGGATGCTATCAAGACCAACATCATGTTGTGGGGGATGTGGCATGAGTGGAGGGGAGATGGATGTAGCACATGGATATGATGGAGGAATTATGATAGGTAGCTTTGGGACATAGGGACCCACAATAGACTTAAGAGATGGAGGGGGAGAATGTTTAGCTGGTGGATTAGTAACTTTGGATTCCATTAGGAATTTTTCTTTTGGATGCACTGCTTCTTTTTGCTTTGGGATCCACGTTGTTCTTGTTTTTTATCTAGTGGGGCTTTTGTGATCTTTGAGATTCATTGCATTTTTGTATCAGATTTTGCTTTGTTGGAGCATATCTTTTGAAGTGGACATGGTCATATTTATATTGTTGTGGATGTTTAGCTTTATACATTTATGATTTGGCATCAAAACTACTGCTAGTAGCCTTAAAAGGAGTGTGTGAAGGTGTAGGAGATGGAGGGAATATGGATGAAGTGATGGATATAGGATGTTGGATGGAATGTGGGGATATGTGCCTTTGTTTATCCTGATTGGGAATGAAAGGGGTAGGATGTTTATGATGGCTGATGGGGATATGAGATTTGTGTATGGGGGGATGAGTAGGGCAAGATGGAGTATGGGGTTGTGGGATATAAGGACCCAAAATGGATTTAGCATGTGGGGCATATATTGGGATATAGGGACCCAAAATGGATTTAAAGGATGGAGGAGGGAGATGGATGGATGTTTTGGCTTTATGTGATGGAGGAGGGGGGGTGAAGATAAATGATTTGGAGGAATGATGGGAAGATGCGATGGTGGGTTTGGAAGCATACTTGGATTTTGGATTAGTTGTACCAACATTTTTGGATGAAGTGCCTTGGCATATGTAACCAAGACCATGAGATCCTAGATGTGCTTTGACCCATGAAGTGGGTCCCACCGAGCATGCCAGGAATGTGTGAGTGAAAATCATGTGCAATAAAAGTGATTTAAATCTAAAATAACTAATCAAAACAAATACCAATTTAATTCAAACACTCAAGAAAAGAAAGTTAAAATGAAACAAAATTTGAAATAACAAATGAATGCAAACCAAAATCTGCTTCAGTTTGAGAGTTTTTTGATCTGATGTGTGCTCATGACATTGCAGATGCTTGATTTTTCTCCATGGTGATTGATGCAAAGATGTGGTTGATGTGCAAGATGAGTGATGATTTTAGCATTACGACAGTACGACTATGAAAAAGTGGATGATTTGCATAGAAATGAGAGTTTTTAAATAGAATTGGAAGGGAGATGAGGGGAGGTTGGGAATGAGACACTTTTCCTCAACCATGAGTGACAAGTATCCTTGGAAGAGACAAGTGCCAAGGAGAAGGAAATTACAAGTGGCTCAACCATGAGTGGCAAGCATCCTTGGAAGAGACAAGTGCCAAGGAGAAGGAAATGACAAGTGTCCCCAAGGACACATGTCAATTTTTGGGAGATGGCCACCCAAAATTGGTTGTAATTTCCTAATATTTAGGAAATTAGGAATGTGCACACACATGTGAGGGGGGAGGTTAGAAGAAGATAAGGTTAGTTAGGTGGGTGGGGTTAGATAGATGGGTAGGTTTAGCTAGGTGGATAGGGTTAGTTAGAACCCCTGGGTTAGGCTAGAATGAGGGTTAGATGGGGGGTTTAGGTTAGGAGACATGTGGGGGAATTAGAAGAAAAGGATGACATGAATTTATTAAAATAAATAGATTATTTTATTTAATTGAGGAAGGGTTTAGGGAGATAATTAATTAAAAGATTAATCAATTAATGGGACATGACCTTATTAATTAAATTAATTTAGCTAGAGAGGACGAGATGTCACATATAATCAAATAATATGGACTATTTTAATTTATGTGAGTGAGTAAGAGAATTAAATATGATTAAATTAATTAGTCAAATTTAAGTGTCTATAGTGGCAAGAATTATTTAAGAGGTATTCTAGTTGGAAGCTTATTGGCTGTAATTTCTTAACCTTTATCTCTTCCTTTAAATGATGTTATTATGTTCAATGTTCTTTTCATACTAAAAGAAAGAAGTTGTTTGATTCTTGGTAATGCTAAATTTTAAATTAGCTATTTCTTTTCAGTTGAATTAGTTAGTTTCATAACTAGATGAAAGCAACTGAGCAACTGTTAATTATTCGGTTAAATTTTCTTATTCAACTAAAGTAGTTAAGTTTCTTGTTGTTTCTTGTTAATTTTTTGTTAGAATTATTTATTGTTTTATCACGAGTCTAGTTTGGATGTGACATATGATATCAAAGCTATTAGGGTCAACACTAAAGCTCAAGCTCACCACCCGAAAACATCTAGATAGAAAAATTAAACTAGATCATCGTGTTTCACAAGGTGTGGATCAAACAAACACCTCAGAAGAAGGTCTGCAAATCAATGTACTGTGTCCATCTTTGGAAAATTTGGCTAAAACATGCTTACACGTGTTGTTCATTACCTTTTGATATGAAGACCGTGGATGAAGCCATTGAGCGACTTCAGAAGGAAAAATAGAAATGGACAACCGCCAACAAGGCGACAGTTAAAGCATCCATTCTTAAACAATTTGGAATGAAGACTAAACTTGTGACTGAGAACCCACCTGAGAAGGATATCGTGATAGAAAAACCTAAGAAGTGTCATGTACCTCTTCGATATATAGGCTTGTTCCTTATTCCAATATTAGTAAATGGGAAGAACCTATCATTTGAAGAGATAGTGACTCTTAATTAAGAGCTAGCAAATTTTGTAATTACTATGAATGTAAAACATTTTGGCTTGAGCAATCAAAGCTGAATTTTTGGATTGTGTATGTAATTAATAAATGTAAACTTCTTATCTTAAATTGTAAATGTATACAGATAAATGAATCTAATAGAATATCTTAATTGATCAGGTAAATAAACTAGAGAATGGATACTAGGAATGACTTTGGGGGGTCTAAAGGTACCATTGACCCTATGGCTATGATGAGATAGCTTCCAGATGCCATGAATAAAGCCTAGTCAAGGCTTGACAATATGAAAAGAAGATTTGTAGGGAAACAAGAAATATGAGATGAGGAATCTGAAACCCAGTCAAGCGATAATTTTAATAGGCAAGAGAAAACCAAGCTGAGTGAACAACAAGAAGAACAATCAGATGCTTTAGAAATTAACAGTAAGAAAAAATAGTTAGTTAATGAGCTCTCCAATGACATGAGAACTATTAAACCACCAAAATTTAAGGGATCGACATATGGAAATTTCACTGAAGCATGGTTAACTGAAATGGAAAAATATTTTAATAATCACAAGAAGAACGGTGATCTTGCAAACAAGGAAATGGAAAGGAAGGTGTCACCTTAAGAATTCTTCTCATGTGACAAGGACCATTATGCTAACCATTGTCCTACTGAGACTTAAAGGGGACAACAATAACAAAATATATCACCATCACAAGAAACAACATTCCAACAGAGGATTTTTGCAGCCATGGACAATAAGCAAGTTGAATATCATATCAAACCTATAGAGAAATAGGTATGCTCTACAAAAATCCTATAACTATATTAATAGACACCAACACCACTGAATGTTTTGTATCTCCTAGATTGTTGAGTAAATTTCCTAAGAGAACTGGTTATATGGCTAAATCATGGATTGTAGAATATGACAACCAAACAAGAGATTAGGTAGAGTAGTGTTTGTTCAAAGCTAGGATTGAACTTTCAAGATTCACCATAGAAGTAAACCTACATGTGGCACCTTAGGCTCTCACGATATGATTCTTGGAATGAAATTGGTTATGGAGGCATAAAAAAGAAAAAGTAGATTATTTTGAACTAAGTTGGTGGAATGTTTAGATGACCTAGGAAACTGAGTACTCATTCAAGGAGTACAACATGGAATTAAAGTACGACAAATCTCCGCCATGTAGATGAAGTGATGTAAAAGAAAAGGATGTCAGATGTTTGTCATCAAGATGGAGAAAATTTATGTGTCTAAGGAGACTTTAAATCATGATGATATGATGATGTATGAAGCAACCATGCAAAATATAGAAGAGGGTATGGAGATAGAAAATTAGGAGGAAACTTTTGTAGAAAAATATCCTTATCTTCGTTGTTACGTCACACTTGTGCCTTAATATTTGATAATGTTTAAATGCACTGATACATGTTACTTTATATTATTGAATAGTGATTCACAATGTACATGCAAATGATTTGGTTTTAAATTATTATATTTATATGAGTTAATTTTAACATATATGCAAATTATAGAGTTATGATAAGATTTTGAACTAACTACATGGTTTTGACCTAGTGGATGCAAGGAATCATCATCCTCCAAGAAGGGAGGGAAAGTATCATTAGGAATGGGAGGTAATAGATGAAGGACCTAATGCTACTGGAACCCCATCCTGTAAGCTTTGGACTTGTTATGATGAGTTAGGATGCGGTGTCTTCAGCTTAGTGTCAATCCTGGTAAACCCTGCATCATCAATCTAGTGGTTAGGGTTGTTTCATCCTTGTTGTAGACTATGTTATTCTTTTTAAGCAAATTATAAATTTAAAACACTTGAACAAATAATTATGATCTTTTGTTTTAAATCTTAATTATTCATATGATAAAAATTAATACACATGATTACGTGTGAGTATTGTGGAAATGTAATTATATATGTGTATGTGTAACACTATATAATATTTAGCATGCGCACACCCATATAGAGCTCTAATTTACCCACACATATTTATGTGTGTATAGAAATACAACTATGCCACAACTTGAGTGGAATTTGCCTTATGTAAGTAAGTTTGTATATTTTCAACATTGCAAACTTTGTAATAAAATTTATGTGCAATATAATAAGAACCATCAGCTCTTAGCCAATGTGAAAGAGGTATAAAACGACATTCCTTTAAAATGTATATGTTATCACTGCCCTTCGTACACTAAGGGATCATAATTATCACAGAATGGAATTAGAATTCGATGAAGGAAATGAAATTTGGTGCAAACAATTCGAAATACATATAATTGATTTCCATTTTCTAATTGGAGAGTATTTTGGAGTCCATAGATATATTACAAAATGAATTTTCTGTTCTCATCATGGGAGAAGAAAAACATAGTAGCTCTGAACTTATGATTGGTGGGAAGTAACCTGAAAGGGAGAAGAAGACGTAACTCTCTGAGGGAGAAGAAGACGTAGCTCTCTGAGGGAGAAGAAGACGTAGCTCTCCATCCAGAAAGAAGGGTCTTTCACAACCAGTTTGCCTAAGGGTGCTACATACAATTTATAATGTCAATGCATAGAAAATGCATGAAATATTTCCCTCCTCCTTAGACGTGATGCACTGCAAACTCATTCCAGATAAAAGTTTTAAACATGAGTTAGGAATTTGGAAGTAATGCAACTGTGAATTAGCCAGGCAACATAGTTACTAAGATTCATACTAAGACAAGTAATACGTTAATAGACTTGAATGATAAAGGAAGTTTAAAGTTATTGTGCAATGTTCTTGTCTTAAAATGAAATAAATACCATACTTGTCTTGAAAGGGGAAACATTGGATATGAGCATCATCTTGCTCAAAAAATGCCACAACTCATAAAAGAAGCCAAAAAAAGAGTTTAAACAAGACTGGAAAACATAGTCAAGAATAGAAGCACATATATGCATGTTACAAAATTGGTGATGGAATAGTTCGATATAGAAAGATTTTAGTTATGAAATCCTTAAACGGATTATTCAACATAGAGATGTATTACTGTTGCAAAATTGTAATAAAGCCAGGTTAACTGATGCAAATTGAAAATACTTTAACTTGATGAGGATTTTGAAACATAATTATGTGGAAGAGATAATTTAGCATAATTATCAAGCTGAGATTTCATACCTATGAATATGAGAGAGCAGGTTGCTATCTCGTGAGCACAAGTATGGAATCATCAAATAATACCAACCAAGTAATTAAAAAATTGAAGGGCGATGTCATAAAGAATGATTATTAACCATGAGCATATTTGACCAGCATGTTTTCATTGAGTCTAAACATATGAGTAAGCCTAGTAAGCCTCAAAGGAGTCACTATGTAGTTAGAATACGGGACAGACTTGATGGCTTGGGGATGCAATCACTTGTATTGCTATAGCCAAGTAGGGTGAAGAACAATGACTACATGCATGAAGGTGTTGTAATTTATTAAAAAAATTGACAAAGGTGACACTACAAGTGTATGCATCAGTTAGTTCATTTGGTCCAAATATGTAACCTAGTTAGAGGTCATGCTAGTTAGGAGTTTCCTATAGTGTGTGATCAACTAGTGTTGTGTAAGGTCAAACACCGGTATCATATGACATTAGATCCAACATCT
The DNA here is from genome assembly GCF_030272615.1 of Cryptomeria japonica. NCBI lineage: Eukaryota > Viridiplantae > Streptophyta > Pinopsida > Cupressales > Cupressaceae > Cryptomeria > Cryptomeria japonica. The sequence continues at coordinate 581,022,447 of NC_081412.1, forward strand.
AATTCTTCCCTGTGAATGGTTGGGCCTTTCCAATTAAAAGTGGCACAAGGGACTATTAAGTCTGTCGTTGTGTGAAAAAATGCCTTGATAATACTTTTCCTCTTATCAGCATTATAAATATTATCTAAAGGTTCGGGATAAATCCAAGAAGTTTTAAATACTAAACCTCTCTTGAATTATTGTTTAGTAAATGTATTGGTTATGTTTCTTTTTCCGTTATGCTCATGCAAATCAATATTGAATTAGTGTGATAAATAATTTCTAGATAATTTCATTTCTTTTATTTTTTTTAAAAATTGCCATCTAAATTCTCAAGTGTTAATTTTTTGATTCAATGTTGTAATTAATAGTTGCTAGTTTATGCATGTTACCTATGGTATCAGAGCCACTAGGTTTGACACTAAACCCAGGGCTCACCACCACAAAGAAATTTTAGGATAGTAAAAAAACTTAAATGAAGTTTTTTGGTTTTTTGCAAGATGTGGATTCATACCATCAAGCGTTAGAGAGCTCGAGATCCAGTTTACTTTTAGCTTTGTAGATCAACAAGTTTGAAACTGACTACTCATGTTGCTTTCTACCTCCGACACAGAAACACTTGTTGATGCTCTCAAGAAACTAAAAAGAGATAGACAACCTTGGATAACTTCAAGAAGAGAAGTAGTTAGAGCAACTATTCTGGCCAAGAAAGCATCTAAAACTGAAATAAAACTAGAAAACCTTATCATAAACAAAAATGAGGTTGTTGACTCAAGGGAACTTCGTGTACCCACTCCATAACTTAGATTAGTCCCTTATTTTGAGTTTTAAGGGCATGAAGAGCCCATAATTGAAAGTGTCTCTTAGATAGAGCCTTGATTGTAAATATAATGTAAAAATAATATTTTTTTGGAGTGAATAACATAATATCAATTTTGTTATGTGTATCTCTTGCTTCAATTACTTGCAAATAGATAAAAATGTGAATAGAATATTGAGATTGAATAAATGTTTAATCACCAAGCATCTAAAGAATTAGTAGGATGGCCAATATGTAAGAGAGTGGAGGAGAATTTGGACCACCAAAGACTCCAATGGCGAAGTTAGATAGACTCTTTCTTATGATGCAAGACACCCAGACCAGACACTGAAATCTGGAGCAAAGATAAGGGGGTCAAACTAAAAACTAAAATGACGAACATGAGAATCAATACAAAGATAGTTTTTTGAACAAGAACACACTCATCAAAGTGAGCATAGGGGAAAACAATCCCATACCCAGCATAGAAAGGAAAAACATGTAACGGGTGTCATTTCAAATGATATGAAAAAATTTAAATCACCTGAATATGACAGATCAAAGGTTGGTGATGTTGCAGAGGCATGGTTGATTCGCATAGAAAAATATTTCCAGATTTAAGATTATACCGAGAACATGAAAATAATTTGGGGAGCCTATCAACTAACAAGAGAGGCTACTAGTTGGTGGGAGAACAAGAAGGCCAAATCAAGGCTATGGTCAGCCGATGTGACCTAGGATAAGTTTGTGGATATGAAAAGATGGCTGCCACAATTGTTTTCTAAGCGGAAACTAAAAGAATTTAAAGAAATGAGACAAGGGGAACTATTTGTGCATGCATACTAGGAGAAGTCTACCCACTTACTCAAATATGTGCCCTAGTTTTAAACATAAGAAAGTTACAACATTAGAAAATTTATCATGGGTCTCAACAAATGCATAGGTAGATCTGTAGATGTCTTGTAGATGTCCTAACCCCTACAACAATAGATGAATCCTATGAGAAGGTTGTCAAACAGGAGTAGAAGCTCAAAAAAGATGATTCTATCAAGGAAATAAACAAGAAGAAGAATAATTGGTCTCAATCCTCCCACACTATTAAAAAGAAAGGAGATAGGTATGGGTCTAACAAAAAAAATGGAAAAGGGTTCAAGGGAGGTCAACAAGACTTCAAAGGAGATCGAAAAGGGTTCAACAATTCCAAAAAGGATAGTGAGGTGAATAACAGAGGAACAAAAAATAAAGTACCCCCTGGGGGATGTTACACATGTGGAGAACATTACACCAATAAATGTCCAACAAAAAAATAGGGAGGGTAGCCATAGAGAAATCATCTAACACCATAGTAGGCGGCATTTCAGCAAAGGATACATACAGCAGTGGATAACCGATAGGCTAAATATCAATTCAACCCAGTAGAGACTCTAGGTATTCTTTATGGAAACCCCATAATAGTGTTGTAGATACACAAGCCACATAAAAAATTATTTCTCCTAGAATACCATAAATTTACTAAAAGAGTTGGTTTCAAGGCTAAATCTTGGATTGTAGAATATGCCAACCAGTTGAGAGCTTGGGTAGGGTAGTTTCTATTTGAGGCCAAGGTTTAACTTCCTAGATTCACCATATAAGTGACTTATATGTAGCACCCTTAGGCACTTATGATATCATCTTAGGTATGAATTGGTTGGGAAAACACAAAGCTAGGGTTAACTATTATGACAAGACAATAGAGTGCTTAGATGACCTAGGAAACGAGGTGCTCTTACAAGGCGCTTGTCGTGAGGTCAAATTGAGGCAACTCTCTACTATCCAATTAAAGAGAAGTGAAAAGAAAGGTTACCAAATATTTGTAGTTAAAATGGAAGAAATTAACGAATCCAATTAGATTAGATTTCATGATGATTTATGAAGCTAGTTATCATCTTGCACAAGGTTCTAGGGAGAGCGGAAGACCAAAGGAATCATTTGAAGATAGATACCCTTATCTTCGAAATTATCAAGACGTATTTCCTGAAGAACTACCTGGGTTACGACCCAAGAAAATACTTAATTTCTCCATTGAGTTAGTGCCATGAGCAACACCAATATCAAAAGATCCCTACCATATGACAATTGTAGAACTCATCGAGTTGAAAGAACAGTTGCATGAGTTATTGAATAATGGATTGATTAGACTCAGTGTGTCGCCATGGGGGTCTCCACTAATATTTTTCAAGGAGGATGGTGCCCTTTGCCTTTGCATTGACTATAGGACATTGAACAAGTTAACCATAAGAAACAAGTACCCCTTGCCATACATTGATGATTTGTTTGATCAAATGCAAGGAGTTGCAGTATTTTCCAAAATAGATGTTTGTTAAGGGTATCATCAGTTAAGGCTTAGGGATGAAGATATACACAAAAATCCTTTAAAACTCATTATGGACATTGCGAGTTCATTGTATTATCATTTGGGCTAACTAATGCTCCAGTTGTATTCAATTCCATGATTCTCTCGACAAGTTTGTATTGGTGTTCTTAGATGATATTTTGATATACTCTAAGAATGAGGAAGAGCATCTACAATTTTTGTCAACTGTCCTTCAATGCTTGTGTGAAAATAAATTATATTGAAAATTATCCAAATACACTTTCTTCCAAAAACAAGTGCAATATCTAGGGCATATCATCTCAACTAAGGGTATAGTTGTTGATCCAACTAAGATAAAGGCTATTTCAGAATGGCCAACCCCTAGAAACATGCAAGAAGTATGAAGCTTTATGGGCTAAGAAGGTTACTATATGAAGTTTGTAATGAACTTATCTTTCCCAATAACTTCACTTCAGTGAAAAGGGAAAATATTTGAATGGAATGAGAGGTATCAAAAGGAATTTGAAATCCTTAAAAAGAGGTTAACCATGGCACCCATATTAAAGTGCTAGATCTAGAGGGTCATTTTATGGTGGTAACCGATGCATCAAGGGAAGGGTTGGGTGGAGTCCTAATGCAAAATCAGTAGGTGATAGCTTATGATTCCCAAAAACTCAAATATCATGAAAAAAACTATGTACCACATAATTTGGAGTTGGATGCGATATTGCACACTTTACAAATGTGGCATTACTATCTATTAGGTAAACCTTTTGAGCTTTGTTCTAATCATCAAGGGTTGAAATACATTTTCAACCAACCCAATCTTAATGAATGATAGAGGCAATTCTTGGAATTAATTTCTGACAATGACTTTGAGATTAGCTATATCAAAGGAAAGGAAAATTGTGTGGTAGATGCTTTAAGTCGTCGACACCATATTAATGTTGTAACAACAGTGCATACAAATTTTAAGAACCAAGTGCTTAAATAGTTAGAGGGTGACATATATTACTAGTAGGTAAGATAATCCCAACAAATTCATCCTCAAGACCCAAGGTATGAGGTATTTTGTATTGAAACTGATGGGATATTGAGGTATCAAGGAAAAATGTATGTGCCTAAATCCCTTGAACTAATAAACTTAAGTAGTATGGAAGGAGATGCACTCAACACCATATTTCAGACATCCAAGAGTTATTAAACTCCTAACCAATATTAAACCCTTATACTTATGGAAGGGTATGAAAAAGGATGCAACAAGGTTTATGGCTAGTTGTTTAGAATGCCAAAGTGTTAAAGAAGAGCATCAACATCTCGCAGGTTTGTTACAACCCAATTCAGTCCCATAATGGAAATGACAGATAATCAGTATGGACTTCATCCAACAATTGCCTATTTCCAAAAATAAACATAATTCCATATTGGTAGTGGTTGATAGGCTTGCCAAGGTATCCCACTTCATACCTAGAAACCTCAAATATGGACCACCCACTATTGCTTATAAATTTATACATGTAATATTTAGATTACATGGAGTACCTAAAAAGATAATATGAGCTAGGGATGCTAGAATGAAATCCAAATTCTCGCAAACCTTGTTTGTAGCCCTAGGTATTTAACTAAACATCAGTTTCGTCTATCACATAGAAATAGATGGCCATACAAAAAGGATCAATTAGGTGCTAGAAGAACTTATGAGGATGTAACGCCTAGACCAATAGTACAAATGGGAAGACTATCTTCCCTTAGTCGGATTTTGTTATAACAAATCCTATAAATATTCTATAAAGAGGGCACTATTGTGGCACTATATAGAAGGAGGTGTAGAATCCTTATTAGATGGGACAAGCTAGAAGATAGGATAACCCTCGGTCCTGAAATTCTTTCAAAAATAGAAGAGAAAGTAAAGATGATTAGAAAAAGGTTAGTAGAAGCTAACGATGAATAGAAAATATATTCAGATGCAAAGCGAACTCCCATACAATTTGAAGTGGGAGAGAAAGTGCTTCTATGGGTTAAACTCCACGAAAGTGCCATAAAATTTGGGAAATCATCCAAGCTTGCACCTGATATGTAGGACCTTTTGAGGTTCTAGAAATCATCAACTTGGTAGCATATATAATTTCTCTATCACTAGATCTTGCCTGGTTGTATGACATGTTTCATGTTTCAAAAAGTACATTTATGGTTTTGAACATATGATCGATCGGAACTCCTTGCAAGTACAAGACGTAGGGGTGGTCATGATTGAGTCAGTCAAGGTGCTTGAGGTACATCAAATTTGTTTATGTAACAAATAAGTCACTTGGTGCAATGTCTAGTGGGACCAGTACTCTTATGACAATACCACTTGGGAGGACTACAATGAAATCCAATAGAGATTTCCTCATTTGTTTAATATTTACAACAACTAAACTTATTTTATTACACTTGAAAAAAAATGTTGAACTTAATATATTTTTTTAAAAGATATTTAAAATCATTGGGGATGATGATTCACAAGGGGAAGGATATGTTACATCCCACTTGTGCCCTAATATTTGATAATGGTTAAATGCACTGATACATGTTGCTTTATGGTGTTGAATAGTGATTCACAATTCACATGCAAATGATTTGATTTTAAATCATTATATTTATAGGAGTTACTTTTTATCATGTATGCAAATGATAAGATATCAAACTAACTACATGGTTTTGACTTTGTAGATGTAGGGAAATCGCCACCCTCCGAGAAGGGAGGGAAAGTATCATCAAGAACAAGAGGTAATAGATGAAGGACCTAATGCTATCTGGAACCCTATCCTATAAGTTTTGGACTTGTTATGATGAGTTATGGTGCATTGTCTTCAACTCAATGTCAATCCTGGTAAACCCTAGATGGTCAATCTAGTGGTAGACTATGTTATTCTTTTTAAGAAAATTATAAATTTAAAACATATGTGTGTGTGTGTGTGTGTGTGTGTGTGTGTGTGTGTGTGTGTGTGTGTGTGTGTGTGTGTGTCTATATATATGCATACATATACATATATATACATATACATAAATATGTATATATATACATATATACATATGTATCCATATATATGTGTGTGTGTGTATACACACACACACACACACATATATATATATGTATGTATATATACACATTCATACATATGTATATATGTATATATACACACATATATGCATATATATATATATATATATGTATGTATATATATATATATATATACATATATACATATATACATATATGTATATATATATATATATGTATATATATATATATATATGTATATGTATATGTATATGTATATATATGCATATGTATATGTATATATATAGATGTATATGTATATATATAGATGTATATGTATATATGTATATATATATATATATGTATATATGTATAAATGCGTATATATATATATATACATATATACATATATATGTATATATGTATATATATGCATACATATACATATATACATATATACATATATGTATATATGTATATATGTATATATACATATATGTATATATATATATATACATATATACATATATATGTATATGTATGCATATATATACATATATATACATACATATATATACATATATATCGATACACACACACACACACACACATATGTATGTATATATATGTATACACACGCACACACATATATTTTAAGGTAAGTTCTATCTTTAATGGGGATAGCTCCCTATATTATTTCATCAAAACTTAAAAATAGATCTTCACTCTCACTACATATAATAGCAAAATTCTCCAATCCGACACAAACCATGGAGAAAATGCAGAGCCCCTAACCAACCTAAGACCTTAACTCTGAAATCCCTTCAAACTCTTCCCAGAATAGGCCTGGCACAACATTCTATCTTCTCATACCTACTACTATTACTACCAACAATATTACCTATTCATAAAGAAATGCAACAACTATGACGCCAGTTCTACAAGATTGAATAGATTATCAAAGGACACCTCTGATAGCCACCAATCTTCAGAATTCTTAAGTTGCCTGAACACTGTCAGATCACCATTCATCACCCCATCTATAAAGATCGGCCAGGCCTTCTTGAAAATCCCCTCTTCCTCCTCTTCACATCTCTCCTCACCCTTTCCTCCCTTTCCTCAGAGTCCTCATAACTACCTTTCTGATCCTAGATGTTGGCTTCTCATTATCTGAGTGCTCCTCGTCAACCTTTGCCAGATCCTCCTCTGCTTTAGACTCCTCTTCTAATTTTGATGAGTAATAGTTTGAGGGGTTTAATTACACCTTAAGAATGTTCTCCTTGACTCCATTTGCAATTCACATAGAGCATCAGGCACCGCATCCCCATTATCTTCCTTCATAAAATCCCTCGACATCTCAACACACCTCTCCTTTGATTCCAAAATGTCAACCAATGACACTAACATAGTCTTATAGATGGACCAGTCACACCAATGTCTCTCCAAATTCAGCGAGATATCTACCATCTCCAAAATCACCTCATATATGTCCTCATCTGTATTGAAAAGGTCTAAACATTGATGCTCTAGTGTCTTCTCGTAGTTCATAAAATTCATACCTGCAAACGATACCATCCTGCTTCGACTCTTCTGCTCTCTCCCTCCTGAAGCTACCTAGATTTGTCTAATATGATATCCATATATAGACTCAAACTGCTTCTAGAGCTTACTAATTCGATCTCAAGAAATCTGTCTCATGTCAAATCCCGTATCTAACAAATCTTGTTCGAATCTTACTTAGGATCTCTTCTACCTGCTATCTTTGCAACTGCCGCCATCTCTAAGTTGTCTTATCTTCTTGGACATCAACACCTCAATATCCTAAGTCATATCTCCACCTCCCCATGACATGTTAAAAGTGTTATATGATTTTACTTGGCAGTCATGATTTCTCTGCCCCTTGTTTGCGAGGCTTGTCTGAACTTTTGATATTCAAGTATTCAAGTACACATAAGAGCCCTTGTGAAATGATGCGGTGGTCACCCCACTCGATATATATATATATATATATATATATATATATATATATATATATATATATATATATATATATATATATAAACACACACACACACACACACACACACACACACACACACACACATATAAGTTTGTATATTTTCAACATTACAAAATTTGGAATAAATTTTATGTGCAACATAATAAGAATCATCAACTCTTAGCCGATGTGAAAGAAGTATAACATAACATTCCTTTAAAATATATATGTTATCACCTCCCTTCATAAAATTAGGGATTGGAATTATCACATAATGGAATTAGAATCCGATGAAGGAAATAAAATTTAGTACAAGTGATATTAATTTGGCTTGAAACAATTCAAAATAGATATAATCGATTTCCATTTACTAATTGAAGAGTATTTTGGAGTCCATAGATATATTGTGGAAGGGATTTTAGTTTAAAAACTAGATTTTTTTCATCTCATCATGGGAGAAGAAAAACATAGTAGCTTTGAGCTTATTATCAGTAGGAAACAACCTGAAAGGTTGAGCACTTACTTTGTAATAGTCAGCTAAGGGAGAAGAAGACATAGCTCTCCACCTAGAAAGAAGGGTCTTTCACAACCTATTTGTCAAACAATCTTCCAAGTTACGTACTTTGGTTTAGTTCTATTTTTGTAAGAATTTATAATGTCAATGTGGTGTAGTCACCGATTAGGAGGGACCTCAAAGAGATCAATCTGAACTGGGCAACAAGAGTAAACACAGTAGAAACAAGAGGATACAATGGAGACAATGCATAATTGAATGTATTAGATCATGAAAACTGATTACAAGCAATAGGTAACATCCTGGTTACAAGATTTGGCTCACTGGCCTATCACATACATGCTCAATTACATAACAAGTCAACTTTGGACCTAGAAATCTAAAATCTATCCTCTATGTTCTATATGACTGATTTCTAATGCTCAATTATAATGATTTATATGATCCAAGGAGATACGGTCGGCCCAAAAGGGATCAAATGCTGAAGATCGAGATCAAATGTGTAAAACCAATAGGTCGACTTCTGCCAAAGAGATTCCTCTTGGAAATCCAAAGGATGAAGTGCAGATAAAAGGGAAGGTTGGCCTCACACCAAATAACATTGGAATCCACGAACTAGGGCTCCACAAGCTACGGAAAGGATCCACAAGATTCGCCAATAGCAAATTGGTCCAAGCGGTTTCGATGTTCTAATCCATAAATCTATCTCAAAATATGGAATCAATAACTTGCTGGAAAATGACTCAAATGCTCCGTGGTTTAGGAATAGGGAAGATGATCATGTCCTCAAGCAAAATCTATCTCTACAAGATTCAATGAGCCAATGCAAGAAAATACATAAAGGAATGTTGAAATGGAAAAATAGAAAACAAACTAAAAAATAAATTTTTTTGGTTGATGCAAGATTGCCAAGAACCAAGGATGCTCATGCATCAGACATCCAGGGTTGTTGAAAAAGTGAGTCTCTCACTGTACTAGGACCAGAGGAAAACCAAGGCGGTCCACCTCTATCTGAGAAATCCAAGATGAATCTTCAATGAGTATGTCCTTCCATTTCACTAGATATTCTTTCTACTGACTACTCTAGGTACTATGCCCAATCCTACTGCCCAAAATGTCTTCAATCTACTTTGGTTCCTTCTGGGGAAACTATTTCTCCAAGTCTGGAATACTATCTTCACTGAATTCTAATTTATGATACTGATGTAGATTTGCAATGTTGAATATAGGTGAAATACTCAAACTATCCACTAACTCCACTTCATATGCATTTCCGGAACTAAATTTCCTCAAGTTCTTGCAAGGTCCAAACATCCTCATCTATAACTTGTTATAGGTTCCAACTGGAAATATTTATTTTCTTAGACACACCATCACTACATCATCAACTTCAAATATATTATGTCTTCTCTTCTCATATTCTTTCTCCTTATACTTGTTGTTCATATCCTCCAAATGTTTCTTAAACTGAATATGCAAGGCCTTCATGTGATCTGCAAATTCTTCTACCCCTGCACTTCTCTTGTCTTCATTGTTGATATCTCTCAATTATTATATACCTCTAGGGTGTGCTCCAATAAAAATATCAAAAGATGTTCTTTCTGTACTCATGTTCACCGAATTATTGTAGGAAAACTCTGCTTGTGCAAGAATCAAGTCCCAACTTCTGGTTTTCTGTCCAACCAAGCACCTGAACAAATTTCCCAAGCTCTGGTTTACTACCTCTATCTATTCATCAGTTTGTGGGTGAAAAGTAGAACTGAATTTCAAATCTATCTTCATCTTCTTCCAAAGTGTTCTCCAAAAATAACCAACAAACTTAGTATCTCTATCTGAAACTATGCTCTTAGGTAATCCATGCAATCTCACTGCTTCCTTGAAAAATAGGTCAGCTATATGCACTGCATCTGATGTCTTCTTACAAGGTATGAAATGAGCCATCTTTGAGAATCTATCTACCACCACAAATATAGAATCATTTCCTTTGTGTGTCTTAAGCAATCCAAGTATGAAATCCATTCTTATGTCTTCCCAAGGTCTCTCTGGTACTGTCAAAGGCTTATACAATCCCACATTCTGACTACTACCTTTTGCAACTTGACAAACTCTACAACTCTGCACAAATTTACTAACATCCTTATGAATCCGAGGCTAAAAGTAATATTCATTCACCAATGCTACTATTTTGTCAACACCCAAGTGTCTAGCTAATCCTCCACTATGTTTTTCCTTTATCAGATTCTCCCTCATAGAACTCTTAGGTATACACAACTGGACTCTTTTGAATAACATCCCATCCTGAATGAAATAATCCAACCATTTGCTTCTATCCACCATAACCGGTTCTCTACATGCTCTCCAAGGCTCTATAAAATCTGGGTCATCCTCATATGGGGTCTTCAACTCCTCAAATCCTAGTACTGCCACTCTCATTTATGTCAGCAAATTCCTCCTTCTACTTAATTCATCAGCAACTTTGTTATATTTCCCACTTCTATACTTCAACACAAAGGTGTAACTTTGCAAAAACTCTACCCATCTCATATGTCTCTGATTCAACTTACTCTGATCCTACTACAAGTAAAGTTAACTTGTAGTTTGAGCAAAAAGTTCCAACTTGTAATGACATCAAAAAGTTCCTACTTGCAATGGAAACAAAAATTCCCTTCTTGTAGTGACATCAAAAATTTCCTACTTGAAATGATATCAAAAAGCTCCTACTTGTAGTGACATCAAAAAGTTCCTACTTGTAGTGAGGAACTCAAAACCCTAAATTGCACAAAAAGCTAGGAAAATGAAAGCAAAAACCAACCAAAAATTGGACAACTATGATAAGCACACCCACTGATGGTTTGACATTAACAAATACGAGTTTTAAACCTCGTAAAATGTGCCTTAGAGAATAAAACTATGAATTTTGAGTAAAACTTTGTAGGGGTTGTCAATTTTTTGAAAGTTTAAAAATTGAGCCAACATACCTCTGCCTGCCAACCCCCCCTCTCTCTCTCTCCTCTCTACCACTCCCTCCTTGTCTTATTACCCACCTCTCTCTCCCTAATCTCTAGGTCTATCAGCTATATATGTCACCCTCTCCACCTATGTCGCTCTAAATCATTACCCCTCTTTCTTTCTTTGTGAATTTATCTCTCTTATTTTCTTCTCTCTCTCCCTCACCTGTCAACCTCTTCCCTCTCTAAGTCTCTCAATCACTCCATGTATACCTCTCCCTCCCTCCCTCCTTAGCACTCTCTCTTTCTTCTTCTCTCTCCCCATTTCTTTCTCCCTCCCCTCTCTAGGTCATCACTTATCCCTCCCTTGTATAGGTTTTAGGTAATAGGGTGTAGGATATAGAGTTTCAATTATAGGGTTTAAGGTACAAGATTGATGGTAAATGGTTTTGGGTACATAGGGTTGAGGGTATTGCACGTATTGATACTTTAGTCTATCTCTTCATCTTCATATCTCTCTCTCACCTCTCTCTCCCCTCTCTAGGTCTTTTTTTACTTTCTCCCTCTCTTCCTCTCTATCTCCCCCTCTATCCTTATCAACATATCTATCTCCCTCCACCACTCTCAAATTATATCTCTCTCTATTATCTAGGTCATCGCCTCTCCCTCCCATCCCATCTCTCTCATCTCCCTAGGTTTCTCTCTTCCTCTATCTATCCCCCATTATCTATCTCACTCCTCTCTCTCCCTGTATAGGTCTCTCACCTCTCTCTCCTCCTATAGGTATGTCACAAACCCCCTTACCCCTTTCCCTTTGTGAAAACTCTTCTCTTCTATCTCTCTCCCACTTCTATCTCATCCTTACCTAGGTCCCTCACTATCTCCATCCCTTCTTACTCCTCCCTATCTCTCCTTTTTATTTTATCACTCCTTTTCACCCTCCTTCCCCTCACTAGGTAATTACATCTCCCTCCACTTTATATGGTATAAGGTATATAAAATGTTTATGGAATAGGTTTTAGGGAATGGGATGGACTAAGTGAGATATCCATGGAAGGAGGAGATAAAGAGGTGAGGGGAGCTAGAGAAGAGAATGAGATATTCATAAAGGGGGAGTGGTAAGGGGGGAGGGAGAGAGAGGTGGAGATGGAGGGAGAGACCTAGAGGAGGGGAGAGAGAGAGAGGTGAGAGACTTAGATGGGGAGAGAGAGGGTTGAAATAAATATAGGTGGATTTAAAAGAGGAGAGAAGTTGTGATGACCTAGATAGGGGAGATAGAGACAGAGGCAGAGAAGACGGGGGGTTAAGGAGGGAGGGAGGGAGAGGTAGACAAGGAGTGAGCAAGAGACCTAAAAAGGGTATATGTAGAGGGGAAATCACAAAGAGAGAGAAATGTAAGGAGGTAGGGAGAGAGGTGGAGGGGGGGAAATAAATGGAGAGGAAGAGATAGAGGGAAGTATCATCATAGGCAATACCCTCAATCCCATTTACTCTAAACCATATCTCATAAATATTGTACCCTAAAACCTATACCAATACCCTAAACCATATACCTTAAATCATATATCATACACCCTATTCTCAAAAACTTATATCCTAAAAAAATTATAACCCTTACCATATAAAGAAGAGGGAGAGGTAATGACCTAGATAGGGGAGGGAGGGATAAGAGGAGTGACAAAAGAATAAAGAGATAAAGGCGTAATAAGTGATGGAAGGAGAGATAGACATGGAAGTAGTGAGGGACCTAGAGAAGGAGAGAGTTCTTAAAGCGAGATGGGTAAGGGGGATGGAGAGAGAGGTGGAGAGGGAAGGAGAGAACTACAAAGAGAATAGATAGAGAGGTCAAATACCTAGAAGAGGAGAGAGAGGTGATAGACCTGTATGTGGAGAGAGAGGGTTGAGATAGGTAGAGGGGGATACAGAGAGGTGGGTAATAAGACATGGATGGAGAGGTAGAGACGTTGAGAGGGAGGGATGGAGAAACCTAGAGAGAGAGAGAGAGAGATATGGGGGTAACATGGGAAGGAAAGATAGAGAGTGAGAGAGGAAGAAAGGGAGGGAGGGACATAGAGAGAGGATAGACAAGTGAGAGAGAAGAGATAGGGTGATGGAGAGATAGAGGGAAGTATGATCAATACAAGTAATAGCCTCAACCCTATGTATCTTAAATATTGTACCATCAATCTTGTGCCCTAAACCCTATAAAAATATTCTCAACCCTAAACCATATACCCTCAACTCTTAACCTTATATTCTACACCCTATTCCCTAAATCCCATACAAGGGAGGGAAAGGTGATGATCAAGAGAGGGGAGGAGAAATAAAATGAGAGAAAGAAGAACAAAGAGAAATAAAGGGCTAAGGAGGGAGGGAGGAAGAGGTAGATAGGGAGTGACTAAGAGAAGTAAAAAGGGGAGATTAAAAGAGCCGAGGGAGAGAGAATTTCACAAAGAGAGAAAGAGGGTTAGGGAGGTAGGGAGAGGGGTGGAGGAGGGAAAGTACTAGAGAGGGGGAGACCTCAAGCCTAGGGAGAGAGGGGTAAGAGACCTACATGGTAGAGATAAAGGGGGAGAGAGACATGGGTAATGAGAAAAAGAGGGATATGTAGTGTGGTAAGGATGAATAGAGGGAGAGACCTAAAGATGTGAAGAGAGAAGGTGGAAAGGATAGGTAGTGGTCGAGATAATGGAGAGAGAGGGGAGCGAAACAATAAGAGAGGGAGAGAAAAGAAGAGAGACTTGGAGAGAAGAAGGGATAAACATGGGGGTAAGGATGGAAGATGAGGTAGAGAGGGTTGGAGAGATATAGAGAGGAGATAGAGAGGTGTGAGAGAGATAGGTCTAGAGTTTTGGGAAATAAAAGGAGTGATATAGAGAGAGTGAAAGAATGTTGAAAGGAGCATGTTTATTATTGAAATTTGACTGTCTAAAAATTTATATGATCTAAAACCTAGAATCTACATTATAACTCCTAGAGATTTGAAATCATTCTCAAACATCCTACCAATATATACATTAAATATAACTTAAATTATAAGTCACATTTTAATATGATGTTATATTTTATGTACATATTGAATTCATTTTCCCCATTTGGCGAGTGCCAAATTTGGTGCTTGCCAAATGTATTACATTGGGAAATACCAAACTTTTGCTTTGGGTTTGCCTTGAGCATACAGCCCAAAGGATTGGATGGCCATTTCAAACTTGAGACGTGTTTTTTTATGAAAAATATGTCACATTTTTTGTCATGCTCTCCATCAGCTTTGCACGTGTTTCAATGCAAACAAAAAATTACCATGATGACGTTAAGATCTCTTTTAGCTATCTGACCATATAATTTTTCTCACATTTTGATTATGTTAAGGCTTTCATCTCTAATTTCTTTTGTTTGTGTGTCCATTTTTTGTCAAAAACCAGCATGTGCTATTTTGAGAATAGATATTTAATTTTTCATCGGATTTTGAAACAAATTATATTTTTAGAAACTAGTCTCTATTTTACACATATTGAACAAAAAAATGAATTTTGATTAATTTATAAAAAATTTAGGGAGGAGCATGCTCAAATTTCTATTTTTCAAGATGTGTCCACTTCAAAAATTAGTAAAAATCCATATATTCATTAAAAAATTAGTTGGAAAATCCGATATGAACTACATGGTGTTAGCTAATTTCTCACCAGAGTGATCTTAGAAATTCTAAAAAAAGTTGACATTTTATGGGGAGTAGATGCTATGTTATGTTTTTTTTTTTAAATGAGACCACATTGCGTACTCCCCCTTTTTGAAAGCCTTAATCTTCACAATTTAAAAAAAGAATTAGTAGTTTAAAAAGTATATTCAAAGCACTACAACTCTTTTTTTTGTTGCATCTTTAAATTCTAAGTGTAGCTATGTTCATTTTCTCATCAAAGTTTAAACTTTGCAGATTTTAGAAAGAAAAAAAAGTGGCATCTTAAGACCCTTTTTGGTCCCCCATCTTGATACACTTACCTCAAGCCAACCATTTAACCAATAATCTCCTATTTATATAGTAGTTTTGACATATTTGAATGAATCATTATTGTGAATAAAAAAATGAATTGCCTCTAATGTAGACATGATGAACATCTTCATTATTGAGAACCTTATCACAAGAGTGGCATATATACTATCAAAATATAAGCAGCTAGCATTGCAATGCACATAACATCTTTTGGAGTCATTGTCTTAGATTATTTTCGTGCATTGTTTATTTCGCCACATCTACCATACATGGTAACAACAAACACTTGCCAACGAACAAATGTGAGTCAAATGTCCTTTTGAAAACATACATGCATGTAGACACTTAAATTTAATTAATTGAATTAAGCTATCTTGAGCGTCTTTAATTAAATAATTACACATTATTTAATTAATTAGTGTTCCCTCCTTCTACCTAATTAATTTTGTTAATTATTTTATAGTCCTCATTTAATTAATTATTTGACAATCATAAATCATTAATTGATTAAGTTCCCTTTTAATTAATTACTTGATATAAATCAATTAAATAATTAAATTTTAGTCCCTTCTTCTATTAAACAAATCAAATGTATAATTTTATTATTTAATTCATTTTGTCATTTCCCCCTAATTTCCCTTATAGAATTAATTAATTTAATTAATTGGTTATATTCCCCCACATGTCTCTTAACTCTAACTCTCATCTAGCTCTTCCTCTAAATCTAACCTTCTTGGCTAACCATAGGCTTTAGTCAACCTTATCATCTTTCCCTCACCATATGTGTGCACATTTCCAAAATACCTTAATTTTGTAAGGGGTATGTGCAGGATCATGGTGTGCCAAAACAAGCCCTTAAGTGGCAATGAAATTTTAAAAAATCAGAGTTATGCAACTTGACATGAAAAATTAAATAAACTGTGAACACTTTTAAAATATGTAAGAAGAGAATCTATAGAAAATTGAATGTAGTTTCGAAGCTACTAGTTGTTTTTTGAAAAAAAAAAAAAAAAAATCCTATTTGATGAAACTTTCAAATTTCAATGCAGTGGTACTAAAATTTCAGGAAAAAATATAAGAAGTAGGTGTATGTCTGACCACCCTAATCACAATCAAGTCATAATATTTTTTGATAAGATTTATAATATAATTATTAGACTCATGTCTAGATGTGACACATATTTTTTTATGATTTTTTATAAAGTAAATAATTATTTATGATTTTTTTACTACAACTTTTCAGGAATTTAGAAACTCCTACTTTTGACCACCTTAACTAGGTCAAAACCTTATGAAATTCAATTTTTTTTAATTTTTACCTATAGTGGATGAAGCATAGGATGTGACGCATGTTTCAGATTCAAAAAATGTTATACTGTTTGAAAGTTATGAGTGTTTTTCAATCAGTCTATCAATTAGGACTTTTGTCAGAACTCAATTAGAAAATAAATAATAATTATTTATTAAAGTTGAAATAAGACAAGCCTTATATTGTTGGAAAGTTGAGAACGTCCTTAAAAAACCCTTTTCGTTTTATCAATTTTGGCTATAAAAAAAGTCATCGACCACCAATATAAAGTTTAGAAAATCGAGGAATACTGAAAAACACATTTTTTCAGTTGACTTTCTAGGCTTGTCACCTCCAAGCCAAATCCCAAAGCAAACCCAAACGAAAAGAAGGAGGGAAAAATTTATGTTTTAAAATCGGATATCTGTTTTTGAAAAAATAAAAAAATATATTTTAGTAAATTGGGCATAACCTTTGTGTTTTATATCAAATTTTTGATTTTTTATAGGCGTTGGAAAGGTAATTAAGAGCTCTATGATATGGAATAGGTATATTTTCAATTATTTAAAAAAAAAAAAATTATAATTCATTTAAATTCATCCTTCATTTTTAAAACATAAAAAACTCATGACTTTTTCATATGATTTCCCCATTGCATGAATTTTTGTAACAATCATCTCAAAATAAACTAAATAAGTAATTAATAATATAAAATTTATGAATTTTATTGAGTTCGATAAATTTTGATAAACCATGTTATCTATGTTTGTTCCTTTCTCCACCTCTCTCTCCTAAACCTATCAATCCACCTGTTTGTTTATTAATCCCTCTCTTTTGTCCACATTTATGCATCTCTCTCTAGACCTATATCTCTAACTATCACTGAAAACCTCATTCATTCTCTCAAACTCTACAAGGTGATTATATTTCTACCTCTTCATAAATTCCTCCTCTATGTCACTCTCTCTTCCCTAAGATCTAGAGTAGTCTCTCTACATTTCCTTCTCATCTCTAGCAACAAAATTCAAAGGAGACAAGGAGAGGCATAGGGAAGTATCAAAAAAAGGAGAGGGGAAGAGAGGTGACAAGGAGAGATTAATTGGGGGGAAGAGAGAGTGTGTGAGAGAGAGATAGAGGTAATCAGGGGGAAGGCGAAGAGAGAGGCAGGGATGATTGGGGTGAAGAGAGAATGAGAGGGAGAGTTTGAGATTATTAGGGGGTAGGAGGAGAGGGGGAGAGGGGAAAGTATCAACAAAGAGAGAAGAGAGATGGGGACAGAGATGAAGAGAGACATAGAGATTAATTAGGGGGTGGGGAGAGGGGGAGAAGAAAGTATCTATAAACCCAAAGGAGGAGAGAGGTGATCGAGGGTAATTGAGGGAAAGAAATAATGTGAGAGAGAGTTGGGTGTAATTATTGGATAAGAAGAGAGGGAGAAGAGTAAGTATCAACAAAAGGAGAGAGGGAGACATGTGAAGAGAGGTGAAGAGAGTGATAGAGAGAGGAAAATTAGGGGAAGCAGAGGGGAAGAGGGAAGTATTAACAAAGAGATGGACTGGAGAGAGGGTAATTAGGGGGCTCTCTCCCCATCTCTCTCCCCTCTTCCTTTGTTGATACTACCATCCTCTCTCTCCCCCCTCCCCTTCCCCTAATTACTTTCTCTCTAGACCTCTCTCTTTGAACCTCTCTCCTCATCTCTCCCTCTCTCCCTTTGTTTATACTTTCCCATCCCCCCTCTCCTCCCAACCCTAATTACCCCCAACTCTCTCTAATTCTCTCTTCCCCAAATGACATCTCTTTGTCATGCCTATCCTCACCTCTAACTTTACCATATGACCCCTTAGGTGTCATAAGGGGTCATATTGTGTCCTAATGAGTCATATGGTGTCCTATGAACCCTTAGGACACCATATGATATTGTTAGGGGTCATATGGTGTGCTAAGGAGTCATATTATGTCTTAAAGGGTCATATGGTGTCCTATGACCTCTTAGGACACCATATGACTCCTTAAAACACTATATGGTGTTGTTATGGGTCGTATGGTGTCCTAAGGGGTCATATGGTATCCTATGACCCCTTAGGACAACATATTGTGTCACTAGGGTTCTAATGGTGTGCTAAGGGGTCATAAGATATCATATGACCACTGAGGACACCATATGACCCCTAAGGTGTCGTTAGGGTCCATATTGTGTCTTAAGGTGTCATATGGTCTCCTATAACCCCTTAGGATTCCATATGGTGTCATCATGGATTGTATGGTGTCCGAAGGGGTCATATGGTGTCCTATGACCCCTTAGGACACCATATGACCCCTTAGGACAACATATGATCCCTTAGGTGTCATTTGAGGTCATATTGTGTCCTAATGGGTCATATGGTGTCCTATGACCCCTTAGGACACCATATGTTGTCGTTAGGGGTTGTATGGTGTGCTAAGGGGTCATATTGTGTCTTAAGGGGTCATAGGATATCATATGACCACTTAGGACACCATATGACCCATTAGGTGTCATTAGGGGTTATATTGTGTCCTAAGGGTTCATATGGTGTCCTATGACCCCTTAGGTGTTGTTAGGGGTCATATTGTGTCCTAACGAGTCATATGGTATCTTATAACACCTTAGGATACCATATGGCATCTTATAACCCCTTAGGATACCATATGACATCGTTAGGGATTATATGGTGTGCTAAAGGGTTATATTGTATCTTAAAGAGCCATAGGACATCATATGACTCATTAGGACATCATAAGACCCCTCAAGTGTTGTTAGGGGTCATATGGTGTCTCCTGAACCTTGAGGACACCATATGACACCTTAGGGCACCATATGATGTTGTTATGGGTCTTATGGTGTCCTAAGGGGTCATATGGTGTTCTATGAGCCTTTAGGACACCATATGGTGTCGTTAGGGGTCATATGGTATCCTATGACCCCTTAGGACACCATATGACCCCTTACGTATTATTAGGGGTCATACTATGTCCTAATGGGTCATATGATGTCCTGTGACCCCTTAAGACACCATATGGTGTCGTTGGGGGTTGTATGGTGTGCTAAGGGGTCATATTGTGTCCTAAGGGGTGATAGGACATCATATGACCCCTTAGACACCATATGATCTATTAGTTTTTGTTAGGGGTAATACTATGTCCTAAGAGGTCATATGGTGTCCCATGACCCTTTAAGACACCATATGATCCCTTAGGACATTATATGGTGTTGTTATGGGTCTTATGGTATCCTAAGGGGTCCTATGGTGTCCTAAGGGGTCATATGGTGTTCTATAACCCCTTAATACACCATATGACCCCTTAGGACACTATATGACATTGTTAGGGGTCATATTGTGTCATAAGGGGTCATATGGTGTCCTATGACCCCTTAGGACACTATATGATGTCGTTAGGGGTCATATTGTGTTCTAAGGGGTCATATGGTGTCTTATGATCCCTTAGGGCACCATATGGTATCGTTATGGGTCATATGGTGTCCTAAGGGGTCATATGGTGTTCTATGACCCCTTAGGACACCATATGGTGTTGTTATGGATCATATGGTGTCCTAAGGGGTCATATGGTGTCCTATGACCTCTTAGGACACCATATGACCCCTTAGAACACTATTTGTTGTTTTTATGTGTTGTATGGTGTACTAAGGGGTCATATGGTATTCTATGACCCCTTAGCATACCATATGACCCCTTAGGAGACCATATGGTGTCGTTAGGGGTTGTATGGTGTGCCAAGGAGTCATATGGTGTCCTATGACCCCTCAGGAAACTATATGACCCCTTAGATGTCATTAGGGTTTATTTTGTGTCCTAAGGGGTCGTATTGTGTACTAAGGGGTCGTCATATAGTATCCTATGACCCCTTAGGACACTATATGATGTCGTTAGGGGTCATAGTATGTCCTAAGGGGTCATATTGTGTCTTATGACCCCTTAGGACACCACATGGTGTCATTATGGGTCGTATGGTGTTCTAAGGGGCCATATGGTGTTCTATGGCCCCTTAGGACACCATATTATGTTGTTATGGTTCGTATGGTCTCCTAAGGGGTCATATGGTGTCATATGACCCATTAGGACACCATATGGTGTCATTATGCATCGTATGGGGTCCTAAGGGGTTATATGGTGTTCTATGACCCTTTAAGATGCCATATGACCCCTTAGGACACCATATGGTGTCATTAGGGTTTTTATGGTGTGTTAAGGGCTCATATGGTGTCTTATGACCCCTTAGAACACCATATGACCCCTTAGGTATCATTAGGCATCATTTTGTATCGTTAGGGGTCATATGGTGTCCCATGACCCCTTAGGATACAATATGACCCCTTAGGACACCATATAGTGTCGTTAGGGGTCATATGGTGTCTTGTGACCCCTTAGGATACAATATGACCCATTACGACACCATACAATGTCGTTAGGGGTCATATGGTGTCCTATGATCCCTTAGGACACAATATGACCCCTTAGGTGTTCTTAGGGGTCATATTGTGTCATAACTAGTCATATGGTGTCCTACAACCCCTTAGGACACCATATGGTGTCGCTAGGGGTTGTATGGTGTGCTAATGGATCATATTGTGTCCTAAAGATTCCTAGGACATCATATAACCCCTGAGGACACCATATGACCCCTTAGATATCATTACGGGTCATATTGTGTCCTAAGGGGTCATATGGTGTCTCATGACACCATATGACCCCTTAGGACACCATATCATGTTTTTATGGGTCTTCTTGTGTTCTAAGGGGTCATATGGTTTTATATGACCCCTTAGGATACCATATGACCCCTTAGGACACCATATGGTGTCATAAAGGGTCGTATGATGTTCTAAAGGGTCATATGGTGTTCTATGGGGTTATATGGTTTTGTATGACTTCTTAGGACACTATATGACGTCGTTAGGGGTCATGTTATTTCCTAAGGGGTCATATTGTGTCTTATGACCCCATAGGACACCACATGGTGTTGTTATGGGTCATATGGTGTTATAAGGGGTCATATGGTGTTCTATGACCCTCTAGGACATCATATTATGCTGTTATGGGTTGTATGGTCTCCTAAGGGGTCATATGGTGTCCTATGACCCCTTAGGATACCATATGACCCCTTAGGACACCATATGGTGTCATTATGTGTCGTATGGTGTCGTAAGGGGTCATATGGTGTTATATGACCCCTTAGGACACCATATGACCCCTTAAGACACCATATGGTGTAATTAGGGGTCGTATGGTGTTCTAAGGGGTCATATGGTGTCATATGACCCCTTAGGAGACAATATGACCCCTAAGTACACCATACAGTGTCTTTAGGGGTCATATGGTGTCCTATGACCCCTTAGGTGTTGTTAGGGGTCATATTATATCCTAAAGATTCCTAGGACATCATATAACCCCTTAGGACACCATATGACCCCTTAGGACACCATATCATGTCATTATGGGTCTTATTGTATTCTAAGGGGTCATATGGTGTTATATGACCCCTTAGGATACCATATGACCCCTTAGGACACCATATGGTGTTGTAAAGGGTGGTATGGTGTCATATTGTGTCCTAAGGGGTCATATGGTGTCCTATGACCCCTTAGGACACTATATGACGTCGTTAGGGTTCATATTATGTCCTAAGGGGTAATATCATGTTTTATGATCCCTTAAGATACCACATGGTGTCGTTATGGGTTGTATGGTGTTCTAAGGGATCATATGATGTTTTATGACCCTCTAGAACACCATATTATGTTGTTATGGGTCGTATGGTCTCCTAAGGGGTCATATGGTGTCCTATGACCCCTTAGGACACCATATAGTGTCATTATGCATCGTATGGTATCCTAAGGGGTCATATGGTGTTCTATGACCCCTTAGGACACCATATGGTGTCATTAGGTGTCGTATGGTGTGTTAAGGGGTCAAATGGTGTCCTATGACCGCTTAGAACACCATATGACCCCTTAGGTATCATTAGGTGGCATTTTGTGTCGTTAGGGGTCATATGGTGTCCTATGAACCCTTAGGACACAATATAACCCCTTAAGACACCATATAGAATCATTAGGGGTCATATGGTGTCCTATGACCCTTTAGGACATAATATGACCCCTTAGGTGTTGTTAGGGGTCATATTGTTTCCTAACGAGTCATATGGTGTCCTACGACCCCTTAGGACACCATATGGTGTCGTTAGGGGTTGTATGGTGTGCTAAGGGGTCATATTGTGTCCTAAAGGTTCCTAGGACATCATATAACCTCCTAGGACACCATATGACCCCTTAGGTATCGTTAGGGGTCATATTGTGTCCTAAGGGGTCATATAGTGTCTCCTAACACCATATGACCCCTTAGGAAACCATATCATGTCGTTATGGGTCTTCTTGTGTTATAAGGGATCATATGGTGTTATATGACCCCTTAGGATACCATACAACCCCTTAGGACACCATATGGTGTTATAAGGGGTCATATGGTGTCCTATGACCCCTTAGGACACTATATGGCCCCTTAGGTGTAATCATGGGTCATATTGTGTCCTAATGGGTCATATGGTGTTTTATGACCCCTTAGGACACCATATGATCCCTTGGGACACTATATGGTGCTATGGGTCGTACGGTGTCCTAAGGGGTCATATGGTGTCCTATGCCCCTTAGGAAACCATGCGACCCTTTAGGATTCCATATTGTGTCATTAGGGGTTGTATGGTGTCCTAAGGGGCCATTTGGTGTCTTATGAGCCCTTGGGACACCATATGGTGCCATTAGGGATCTTATTATGTCTTAAGGGATCATATGGTGTTTTATGACCCCTTAGGAGACCATATGGTGTCGTTAGGGGTCATATTGTGTCCTAAGGGGTCATATGGTATTCTATGACCCCTTAGGACCTGATATAACCCCTTAGGAGACCATATATACTAAGTTTCAAATAAGGAGAGATATAAGGGTGAAGAGAGATGAAGAAATAAAGAGAGGGAAAAGAAATAAAGGACAAGGACATAAATAGAGATATATATATTAAGGAGTATGAAGTGAGAGGGAGAAAAACTAAAGGACAAGGATGGATAGAAAGAGGTAGACATATCTAGATATTGAAAAGGAGAGAGGAAGATAGAGATAAAAAATGAAGATAAAGGGAGAGGGAGATGAATAGATATAGAGAAAGAGAGAGGTAAAGACAAAGATAAATATATGAAGAGATGGAGAAAAATGGATAG
The DNA here is from genome assembly GCF_030272615.1 of Cryptomeria japonica. Lineage (NCBI taxonomy): Eukaryota > Viridiplantae > Streptophyta > Pinopsida > Cupressales > Cupressaceae > Cryptomeria > Cryptomeria japonica. The sequence goes on from NC_081412.1 coordinate 581,046,606, forward strand.
AGAGGGGTAAAGAGAGAGATAAAAAAAGGAAGAGATAGAGAGATATAAAGGAAGAGAAATATCGATAGATAGAGAGACATAGATAGTGCAAGAGAGTGAGAAAGAGAGATAGAGATTATAGATAGGGATAGATAGAGAGAGAGAGAGAGAGAGAGAGAGAGAGAGAGAGAGAGAGAGAGAGAGAGAGAGAGAGAGAGAGAGAGAGAGAGAGAGAGGAAGAGGAAGATATAGAGATATATAAAGGCACTATAGAGAAGTATGTGGGGAGAGAGCCAAAGATATATAAAGATGGAGTAAATAAAGAGATAAAACTAGAGAAAGGGAAAGATGCTTCAAGAGGGGGATAGAGGAAGATATAGAGAAGTAGATTAATCATGTATAGAGGAAGATATATAAAGATAGAGGAACATATAAAGAGAGAGATTTATAGGGAAAGAGATGGAGATAGAGATAGATATGGATAGAAAGTGATAGAGAGAATAAGACAAATAGAGGGAGAGATGGAGTGAATAAGTGAGATTTAGAGATAATGAGATATAAATATACATGAAGATAGATAGATATATAGGGATATAGAGATAGAGGGGACAAGATAGGGAGAGAAAGGGTGTGATAGAGACAAGTAATATATAAGTATAAGTAGGATAAGGTAGAGGAGGGAGATAAATAGAGAGAAGAGAGAAATATAGAAATAAGGAGTGACAATGATGGAGTGGGAGAGGGAGAGATAGGAATAGAAAGATGGAGATATATGCAGAGATGCATGTAACTTGGTAATTTATTTATCTAGATGGAATGAGAAAATAAGTGACATAAGTAGAGAAGAAAGAGATATATAAAATATATTATATAACTATAGATAGACAAGTGATAGATAAAGGAGGTGATAGGAAAAAAATGAGACTTTGTATGCAAAATTTGTGAGTATTTAAAGTTTTAAAATTGAAAGACTAACTTCAAATGATTATAATTAATTTTTAGTCTATAATATTATAAAACTACCTCATCCATTTGATAGGTCTCTGAATTACCTTTCCAACACCTATAAAAAATCAAAATTTTGATAAGAAACGCAAAAGTTTTGCCCATTTTACTAAACAATATTTTTTATGTTGAGAAAAACGGATATCCGATTTGAAATCGAATATCCGATTTGAAAAAGTATGATATCACAATAGTGACATCACAATGGTGACATCACAAATTGGATATCTGATAATATCCGATTTGGTTTGGTATTAACAAACCAAATTCAAATTTTGGCCGACCCAAACAAAAAGTCAAAGCGGATTTTGGCGTGTTTGGAAAGGTTTAAAACACATTTTTTTCTCCATTGCCACTTTTTGGACCCCCATGATCTTGCACATACCCTCGCTTCCTTAGCTGATAATTAAATGCATGTCATCTGAGATAATAGGTTACTTAATAAGGGATACATTTGTCCATTGACCCAAATGCATGTCTTTATGCATCAATTTGTTACACTTAGATCGAGTTAGTCATTTTTGGTACCATTTCCAAGGATGGTGCTAAGGTTTAGGATCTCTAAGTTCAATTTTCTCTATATGTTTGTATGTTCTCACTAATTAGAAGCTTTTCATCTTTTAACATTAGGGATAGTAGAATTTTCAAGATAAACTTTGAACCATTCACCAATAGAGTGTAAAAAGATATCCATTGAGCTCAACTTTGATTGCATACAATGGCAAAGGGATGTTGTAATGCCCACCAAAATACCCTAGAGGATTCTATGATATGTTGTGTTTAATTCCGCTTGTGTTATGCTCTTATGTGAATTTGATTACGATGATTAGATGTTATTGATTAATGGATGGTTATTGCATTTTATTAGTGATGGTAATGGTTGTATTAGTTGATGTTTAAAAAAAAAATTATCTCTATTTGCATGTTAGGTATTATATTTCTCTAAGGTATTTTTGTGGGCATTACATCTGGTATCAAAACCCATGTTCATAAATTGGGTACTCTGGTTTCATATGAGCCCATTGTGCGTAGTAGCACTTTAGTGTGGGGATTAGTCACATGATTATCCCTAGTGGTTGTTTTCTTGCATTTAGTTGCTTTAGATTTCATCTTATAGTATTTTGCGTCTTTCTTAAACAAGATGCTTGCTAGAGGTAGAGGTAGTGGCCGTGTTGGTCGTACGGGTACTTGAAAAAACCCTCATCTAGATATTTCTAAAGGGTCACGTCGTGAGCAGCAGCAGCAAGATCAACAAAATGGTGATGTAATTCTGTAGTTGGTTAATGTGCTTCAGGAGCATCTTGGTCATTTACCACTGAGACAAGAGGTGAATCAGCAAGAGGGATCTCATCTTGCAAGTCATCAGGATAGAGAAGTAGAGAAGGAGCGAGTGAGGGACGTTCACGTTCACCTCGGAGGAGAGTCGATGTGATACCTAATCAGGATATGAATACAACAGAACATGAGAGATTTGATGAGGACTCGCCCTCCTACTTTTGATGGCTTACGCAATGACATGGAGGCAGAGATTTGGTTATTAGACTTGGGTTGGTGTTTTGTTGTACATCCATGCAGCAGTAACACCAAAGTGAGGTGTGCGATTATGCATCTTCATGATTTCGTGAGGACATGGTGGCGTATGGAGGAGAAGCTACATTTGGATATAGCAACAATTTCATAGGAGTTATTCTTGGAGCGGTTTCGTGCTCAGTTCTTGTTAGACCACTAGAGGCAGAGGAAGGATGATGAGTTTCATGATCTGAAATAGGAGGATATGACAGTTGAGCAGTACAAGCATAAGTTCTATGAGCTTAAGTTGTATGTTGGGATAGTGGATGATGAGTCGATGTTGATTCAACATTTTGTGAGAGGTCTTAGTGATCACATCACCGGTGAGGTTCGGATGCACGAGCCTAAGACTATGGAGGCAGTTGTAGAGAAGGCGTGGTTAGCAAAGGAGAATCTGACTTTGGCCTTAGGAGTTACATCTGGTGTGCAATTTGTTAGTGCTCTGGTTTCAGGATCAGATGTGAGAGGAGTTCAGACTTTGGCGTTAGGACATGCTAGGAGTGGTCTTCTATTTTTTAGAGGTCATCATTGTCAGCAAAAGGAGAGCTCTTAGGATTGGGATTCTTTTTGCAGGCATAGATCATGAGGTGACAGAGAGCATAGTAGGTAGCATGCTATTCATTTTTAGGCTTCACAGGCAGCACGGAGTTCTCAGCAGAACTCCAGTGGAGATAATTTTTTCGTAGACTAGTCCACCTTCAATCATTTGTCATTTCACTAGAGGGAGTTGTTTTACATGTGGTCAATAGGGACATTATGCAGCGAGTTGTCCACAACAATCTACATAAGTATCTGTTCAGCAGCCAACAACTTCAGAGCCCACAATTGGCAACGTTGGGTGGTCTCATCGTATATTTGAAATGGTGGATAATTGTCAAGGTGAGCATCAAAGAGCAATTAGAGAGTCTTCAGGTTATGGGTCAGCAACTTTCTTTGGTGACCATGCACGTTCCATAGCATCAGTAGTTGATTCTTAGGGATAACAACATGGAGCAAGAAAGGGTCCAAAGGGGCCCGAGTGATGGTTCATCAATGTTTTGCAGAGGATTTTGTGTTTTGGGACAGTTATTTTCCTACTTGTTTCAGGCTTCCAAGAGTAAGCCTGGTACAAGGGGGGAGGATGTAATGCCTCTTCCTGATTTGTCTTTCTTTTTGTGCATCATTAGAGTATTTTGGCATAACTTAGACTATTTTTATGATGCTTTGACTAGATGTTTATGGATTTATCTATATTTTAGATGCTTTCTCTATGGATATTAGACATATTATATTGCGCTTGACATTATGATTACATGTGGATGATGATATTTCTAGACGATTGAGAGGATGGATTACTTTATGATGATTGATGTGTGTATCATGTTTGTTCTATGATTATTTGATGTTATCTTAGGATATACTAATCCTAATTCACGATTATGATTTGATGTGATGCATTGATGCTATATTGGGTGACTATCTGTATGAATAGAGACGATTTCATATCACTCATTGTGAGCATGATATGTCGTCGTGATTCTCTATCACTTGTCTGTTTATTTAATTTTTCATGTATTATTTTATCAGTTGTTGTATACGTATTGGTGGTGATAGGTTTGCAAGTGTCAAATACTGACTCCACCTGGCTTCACAAGTCTGAGCGTGTCTTATCCCAATGGCAAGTTGAACGAAGTTGACATGAGAACCCACCCTATACTCTAGGTTTAAGTTGATAACCCTTGTCAGTTTAGAGTCGTGGCGCAAGTCATCGTTAGTGCGTAATGCTTTCTTGGTTTATTCTTGGTGGTTTTCTTGATGTAGTATGGTAATTATTTAATTGGTTATTTATTAATTAAGTAATTGATTTATATAGTTTAATAATGTTAAATTAAAATAATAGATTAATATAGTTTATAATAATAAATTAAATAAATAGTTGGTATAATATTTAATAATAAGTATGGTTAAATTAATATTATTATTATGGATTCCTTGGTTTTATATTTAGTTAATGATTTAGTATCACCTTGGTTATCAAGGATTATTTATTGGCATTTGAGAGTAACTATTATTTATTATTGATTATTAATTATTAATTATTAGTGGTATTTATTTATACCTCTTGATTATTTAATTAATTGGGCTTTCATAATTATCAGTTCCCATGGTTTTATGAGTTGCTTATATTATTTTATTTTTACTCTTTTGGGTTATTGGTAGATTCTTTCTACCTACCCTATTATTCTATTGGTTATATTATTGGGTAAGTAAATTAAATAGTATTTAATTATTCTTACCTTGGGTTTTGCAATGTTTGGTAAGAAATATATTATTTTGCAATATTTTGATTGGTGGATATTTTCTATAGTTTATGCTTTGATTTTCTATTTATTGGCTTCCTGAGTATTTTGTCGAGTTAGCGTTTTCGGGTATTCTTCTACAACTTGGGATTTCAATTTGGATTCTTGAAGATTTTGTTGTTGGATTGGATTTGGGAAGCTTTTGGTTTGCTAAATATTTGTTGAATTTTGTGATTCTTCATTCGTTTCATTCCATCACGCAAGGTGTAGGTTCGAGCCCTTTGTTCCTTGATTTCTTAGTTTTCAAATTTGCAAAATTGTATACGTCATGTCTGATTTGTTTGGGGAAGATGGGAATATCATATTTAATCTCTTTCATGGATATGATTTAGAAATTAATGGGTTTTGGTTTATTTGTTGAGTTTTGGATTTTGGAATATAGTTGTGTGTGCATTGCCCTGAATGCTCAATCTGCAAAATATATTGTTTTCTTTTGATCTTATTATTGTCTACTTATGTAATTATATTGTTTGAATTTCAATTCTTCCTTGAATTTATATGAGAGTATGTTTACCTTTGTGAAGTTTGGATGCAAGTTTGATTGAGTGATGTCTTTGTTTTGAGAACTCTGGGAGGTGTTTTGCCTCTAAGTCTGAGATATGATTTTGATCGGATCTCTTTGGTTAATTGTTGTTGTTTGGAGTCTTTAGTACCTTCTTGGATATCTTTTCAATGTGTCTTTGATGACCTTAGTTTCCACATTTATCTCCTTTTATGTTTTTGGCAAATGGGTTTCCGCACTTAGCAATTTTGATGAAAATTTGGGTTCTGGCACATATGTGCCACAATGGTGGACATATGCGCCACAAAATATTACAAATATGCTAAAATATGGTGCAAATGTGTCATAACAGTAAACAAATGTGCCACTTCAGTGGATGAATGCGTCAGATTGTAGTTTTTTAGGGTTTTTGACCTAGTTTTGGGTCTATTTGATTTGGGATTGAACCAAATGCAATTTGAGGGCATGCTTGATGTTATTCAGTATTGATGAATTGGTTTTTGAAGTCCTCTTATGGTTTCCTATTGTGTTTTGATATCATTTGTTCTTATGGTATTGATAGTTTCTCTTTCATGTTGATGCGCCTTGTTAGAGAGGTGATAGTTGAGATTCTTGAGCTAGCAAGTAGACAGGCCTTGTTGTAGATTATTTGATTACTTCATGATGGATTTTTATGGATTTATGATAGCCTTGTGTTTTTATAATCCTAAGGTATATATGCATGATGTTAGGATTCCCACAGATACTGAGAGGGGGGGGTGAATCAGTATCTAACCGGTGAATTGAATTTCTTAACTTAAAATATGTAGAACATATTATAACAGTGTACCGGTATGCAAGAAATAATGCAATAAACAGAATTAAAAACATCCACATGAAAAGCACACCATGACACAAGGATTCAACGAGGAAACCCGATGTGGGAAAAACCTTGATGGGATTTGTGACCCACAATATTCACCTACTGACCAATAAGAGAATATTACTGCTACAAGAGGGGCCTGCACATGCAGGAAGGCCAACTGCCTAGAGCTCACTGCTCAAACACAAAATAGGAAGTCTCGCTGACTTACAATAATGGATTATATAAATCCAGTATCTTTTACTGCTTCAGAATAGCATCTATAATGCTAGATCCAATACCGGTTTCTGCTCTGTTTCTTACATAAACCCTTAACCTATATTTCACATAATAAGTCTGCCTTAATTCGCCTAAGTACAATCTTCTATCTTTCTTTCTTTCTTACAAATGTTTTACAATGATCTCTCTTATATAAGAGTCATTTTACAATGATGCCAAGTCGGCTTACAAAAGATTTTACAATAATAAACAAAATATAATATAACAAAAATCATGTCGGCCTCTATGCCGGTATGCTTCCTTTCTCTACCAATGTCGGTGGTCTAAGTGCCAATGTAGAGTCTAATCTTGCTAGTGTCGGTGAACTATCTTGCCGGTGTAATGCCTTGCTGGTGCCATAGGATTGTAAGGTTGCCATCAATGAAAAAACCTTCAATCACCTACAATGTCTCATTGGAGTGTGCATATGCCAACAATCTCCCCCTTTGGCATTGATGGCAACACTCATGAGAAAATTCAAAAGTGTATCCAAAACTTGTAATCCAAAAATGTGTCCAAAAATATGTTACCAAAAATATAAGAACTCCCTCTGAGTAGATAAGTCTTTTGCTGGTTATTTTCTCATACTACTACTCCCCCTTTGGCATCAATGACAAAGGTTGTCAAGATGTTAGTAGAGTTGTAGTCTCAACCTTGTAACTAGGTGGTTACAAATTGAAAAAGATCTCCCAAAATCAAGTTTATACTTTCCATAAACTTCTTGTTGTCCTTTATTGTTGTCTCTGTTCTTTTAACTGTACCAGTGAGGTGTTGCATATGCTCTGTTGGTGTTTTCTATCCCTGTACCAATGCCTTGGATATTTCCTTTCGTAATGATGCTAGATAGTCCAATCTTGGACTCAGTTTTAGTCTCAAATTCTTTGCCTTATTTACTATTCTCTTCTTTTCTCTTTCTAACTTAAGTAACTCTTCCTCAAAACTTGTTATCCTTTGCTCAAAAACTGATAATGAATCAGGTGAGTTAACAAAATTATCAGCAAGTTTATTGATTTCATCCGGTACCTTGCTCATTTTCTTATCTATGTCTACTATCAAAAAGTTTGTCTTGCAGGTGTCTTTGAACAGAGTTTTGTATTCTTTCAATAAGTTACATAGTTCTGGTAGAAGTGTGTCAAATTCCCTAGTACACTTCTTTATCTGATCTTCAAAGAATTTTTGCTTTTCAATTTCTAACTTATCCTTCAATGCCTCTTCCTTTATTTGCTCGACAATCATTGTGTTCTCAGTGATGTATTTACAAAAAGTGTCAAGTTGTTTTAAAGAATCCTTATTGTCCATGTTACAGTTAGGAGCTATCATCTTCAAAATTGGGATTGTATCATCTATAGCTTTATAAGCCTGTGAACTACAATCCGTTATCCTTTTGATGGAGTCCAAAAGTACTTCAGTTACATTTGTTGATTTGTAGCCTGCTGAGGAGGAACCAACATTCTGAATTCCACCGGTGGAGGAAGTAACCAAGCTTGTAGTGACCTCTGGTAGGTTAGTCTATGTTTCCATTTCTTTAAGCAATGGCTTTTGATCTTCTCCTGTTGCCGGTGGCACTATTTTCACATGAATCTGTTCCTGTTCCAGAGCCTATTGCTTTGCATGTTTCTCTATGTGTTGCTCTGTGTTATCAACTTCAACTTTTCTTTTAGTATTGTCAATGCTGTCAGTTGTTGGTGGCTCACTAGCCATATCTACTTTGCCAGTTGTATATTTGTCTATCACAATGTTGACCTTTTGTGTATCAACATCAACTGTGTATAGTACCTCAGGATTAGGATTTGTATCCTTTATGTCCATACTCTCATCTGTCGGTTGATCTTCAGTAGTTTTTACCGGTGATGCAATTGGATGCGGTGGGAGTAAGTTGTCTTTTACTTTGATGCTTGGGGGTCCACCAACCTTTCCTTTTCCTTTGTCTCTCTCCTTCTGGTAGACCTTTAATGGTTTAGGGTTCCTGTATTCTTCCTATTTTTCTTTCTCAACAAGAAATATGTCCCATGCATTTTTTGTTTCCTTAATTACTTCATTCACTCTTCCAACCATTAATGCAATATGTCGATGTGCAGTAGAGAATACTGACCAGTTGGCTTGTGCAATTAAGTCATCTATCTCCTTAGGTGAATTTACTGGGTAAACAGCAAGTAACTTTTCAATTTTGATTTTCTTATCAATCTCTACAATAGTTTTGTTTAGTATTCTTCTTCTTTGGTGTCAACTTTTTCTTTGGTGTTGTCTTTCTAACTAGAGACCTCACTGCTTGTTGTTTTTGTCTAGTCCTTCTAGGCGAGGGTGTGGATGCTGGTGAAGGATCCCTTTTCCTTACAACTCTTTTGAAAGTTGCAGGCATGTCACTCTCCAAAGAAGTAGCTACCGGTGATAGGTGAGTCTCAGGGTGTAGAGTTCCTAACTCATCCTCAATGATACTGGTTTGTTTCAGTATATCTTCTTTAATAGCCTTAGCCCGTGTAGAACCTCTTCTCACAACTGCTTCAACCTTTTTCACTCTCTTCTTAGATTGAATTTGATTTTCTATGGTCTCAGGACTACCAAATATTTCTTCCTTAGGTTCATTTGGTGCTTCTAGAAGTGCTTTAGCATAAGTCTCAATAATATGATCATCGGTTTCATAACCCATCTCTGTTACCCAAATAGTTCTAGGGACGACTACTTCCATCCAGATCTCATCCTTTTTTCTTACAAAACATATATCATCCTTGTATTTGTTAACAATTTCCTGTGATAGTCTGATCCTTTTGTTCATCCTAACCTTTAGTGCTTGAAAATAGTCATGAATGTTCTTTTCTTTGTTCTCATCCATGTTATTGAATAGGTCTGTTAACTATTTTCCTACCAGTATATCAAATCCAAGGTTCTTATGACCAATACCAGGAAACTGTTTAGTTATGTGTAGCATCAAGCATACAAGTAGATTTCCAAATCTAAAAGTTCCTTTCTTATCCTTCTTGATTTTGCCTAAGTTATCAATCAACTCATCTTTTAACCACTCACATACATCAAGTTTTGCATTGCCTTTAACCATATCATAAGCACTCTTAATGCATAAACTAGAAACTGAGTTAAGTCTGTTTGCATGAGTTGCTTTGTACCCTAAAATCATGCTAGCAAATCTCATGTTTATATCAATCACATCATTAACCCTCAAAGACTTTCTGTCTGATGTTGCACCAGTTAAGTTCATTACTAGGTCATTGGAGACCTTCTTAGTCTTATCTGGTCTATTACCTGTGGAAGGTAACCCTGTTACTGCTTTCATAGCTTCCTTTGTAATTTTGTGAATCGAATCGAGCCAAAAGAATGAACCATGTACCCTGCTTAAAACTATCCTAATCACTTCCTTGGGAAATTCAGGAATGCAGAGGATTTTGGTGAATCCTAGGGTTTCAACAATTTTATATTCAGGTTTTACATTATCGGAATTGTCACATATAACAGTCTTATACATGCTTTTAATTTCTTCATCTCCTAATTCCTTTATGTTGAAATGGATGTATATTCTGGGATCTTCTGCAAAAATAAGTCCCTTTGGAATTTGGGAAAAAACACCTACATTATCATCTTTCTTAGCTATCTCGAGAACTAGTTAAAATACGGGCCTAGGGAGTTTTATAACCTCGACTATTGTAGGGTTTGCTATAAATTCGGGTGCAGAGGAGGATGCCATGATAAATACCTTTTTCTGCCTTTGGATGGATTGATTTCTAAAGTGCTTTGCCTCTTTGCTCAAAATGCCTTAGCTCTGGAGATTTAGTGCTCTTCGAATGTTTGAATGCTCGGTGAAATGAAATGGAGCCAAAAACATTAATTTATAGTGTCGAACTGCCAACTACCACATTTAATGTATGTCAATTAAGTAGTCACTTAACATTGTCTGTCGGTATAGAAGTAATTGCCAACTTCTCACCATTAACCGAGGGAATTATATCATATGTCTCATTCATTGCCAAACCCTCAAGAAATTTTTCTTCAATTTGATGAAGAGTTTCATGTCGGTGGAGTATTACTCTGTCCTGTCAGTGAAGCACTACTTTGTCCTGCCGGTGGAGTGATGACTGGTTCTACCGGTGGAGGAGTATTCCCAACAATATTTAGGTCTGACTTTCTAATCCATTGTTTTGAGAATTCTTGCTTAACCTCTTCAACTTTTTCTTTTTCTTTCAAACTAGGACCTTTGTTGTCTGTCGGTGATCCTTTACTTCTACAAAAATTTGCAATATGTCCAATCTTGTTACATGCATAACAAGTCACATTATTTTTCTAAATAGCCTTTCCATAACCTATGTCGGTTTGTGTTCTGCATTGATTAGATAAATGTCCAAATCTTCCACAAACATAACATCTCACATTCATTCTGCAATTTTCAGAGTTGTGACCAACTTTGTTGCATTTTAAACATTGACCGATGGGTGCATTGATATTCTGATAATTTCTAGATCTACATTCATTTTCTCTATGACCATACTTATTACAGTTAAAGCATTTTCCATTGAATTTATAAGCATTAGGTTGCCTTACTGGTTTGCTATGATCTTGTGTGTTTGCAGTACCAAAACTTTCACCAACTTCAAAGCCAATTCCAGAAGTGTCACCTTTAGGTTTTTGATTCTTCAGCAAGTTGCCAAGTTCCTCTGAGCTTTTCTTGAATTTTTCTTTATGTTGATTTGCAGTTTCTAGTTCTCTTTCTAAGACTTCTTTCTGCCTCATCAGTTCATTGGAGTCATTCTGAGTGTGCATCAGATCTGTCTTCAATAAATTATTTTCATAGATAAGTCTTGTGTTCTCACTTGTTGCATCACTTAGTCTTCTAGTCAGTTCTTCTTCGTTCTTCTTCATATCTTCAATTTCTTTACAAAATCTCATTCATATCTTGCATCTCATTCTTTGTTGTCATGTTCTCTTATTTCAGCTTGTTTATCATATCATTAAGTGATTCCTTTTCATCATTCTCATTTTGCATCTTTTCACAAAGTTCTCTTCTCTTATTTCTTGCAATAGTAAGATTCTCTTGAAGTGCTTGAATGATATCCTGAGCAGCCTTTAGATCATCTTCTAGTTTGATATTTTTCAATTTCTCTGCATCATAGTCTGAGAGAGCTCCTTCAAGTTGCTTCATCAGATTTTCCATCTCTACCGGTTTCAAGATCTTCCTCAAGTTGTTAGGCTTTTGAAAATAGAGGACCAAGCTTTGATACCAATTGTTAGGATTCCTACAGATACTAAGAGGGGGGGTGAATCAGTATCTAACAGGTGAATTGAATTTCTTAACTTAAAACATATAGAACATATTATAACAGTGTACCAGTATGCAAGAAATAATGCAATAAACAGAATTAAAAACATCCACATGAAAAGCACACCATGACACAAGGATTTAATGAGGAAACCCAGTGTGGGAAAAACCTCGGTGGGATTTTTGACCCACAATATTCACTTACTGGCCAATAAGAGAATATTACTGCTACAAGAGGGGCCTGCACATGCGGGAAGGCCAACTGCGTAGAGCTCACTGCTCAAACACAAAATGGGAAGTCTCACTGACTTACAATAATGGATTATATAAATCCAGTATCTTGTACTACTTCAGAATAGCATCTATAATGCTAGATCCAATACCGGTTTCTGCTCTGCTTCTTACATAAACCCTTAACCTATATTTTGCTTAATAGGTTTGCCTTAATTCGCCTAAATACAATCTTCTATCTTTCTTGCTTTCTTACAAATGTTTTACAATGATCTCTCTTATATAAGAGTCATTTTATAATGATGCCAAGTCATCTTACAAAATATTTTACAATAATAAACAAAATATAATATAACAAAAATCTTGTCGGCCTCTGTGCCGATATGCTTCCTTTCTCTATCGGTGTCGGTGGTCTGCGTGTCGGTGTAGAGTCTAATCTTGCTAGTGCTGGTGAACTATCTTGCCGGTGTAATGCCTTGTTGGTGCCATAGGATTGTAAGGTTTCCATCAATGACAAAACCTTCAATCACCTACAATGTCTCATTAGAGTGTGCATATGCCAACACATGCAAGGGTGGGATCCTTAGTTAGTGACTAGGATCACATGGAGTGGGCTGCTAGGTGTACCCGGGGTCTAGATCATTGGGTATCTAGACCCCGGGTACACCTAGCAGCCCAATCAAAATCCTCTACACTTTTGGCTCTATTAAACCAAGGCAGGTGTACCTATATCAAAACCTTGTAATCCTAATTCTTTATCGAGTGGTTATTGTGATAGACATGTTCTCATCATATAGGAATACAATAGCATGTAGTAATAAGAAGATTTGGCTTTATCCTTGATTTATAAACCTTAAAATCCTTGAGAACAAATAGGTCTAGAACTTTGAAACTAAGAACCAAACTAAACAATAAAACTTGAAAAAGAAATCTATTTTTTTATCTTTAAAATTGTACACTGAAGTTGTAAAGCCAAGAAAAATGATCAATGTCTTATCTTAGGGCTAATGGAGTCATCAGTAAAACAATATAACTAAGAGAAATTACAATATCTTGCATATTTTGCTTGACCAATACCTTATACTAATCAAACTATGAAAATGAATTGCAAACTCTACTTGTTATCCAATAAAGACTATATAAAATCTTTGAATTTTACTCAAGCATTTAGTCTTCTACTCCAGAAGAAGAAAATATCAAATACACTTAAAAAACACAATGTAAAGACAAAATCAAAAGGAACTTGATCATTGATTTTATAAGATTTTTTGGAATACACTTATTGAAGACAACAAGAAATCACTGAAGTTTTATTTGAAGATGCTTTGATATTGCAAGTGCTTCACGGTGTCAATTTGTATTCATAAAAATAAAATAGAAGGACTAAAATAGGTACTCTTTATATTTCTTGCTTCATAGACTTATATACTTTTTTTTTGCCTAAGGACTCTATAATAATACTTCAAAAAAGTAAATCCTAAGAATCTAGAACTAGAAAATAAAGCCTTGAATTCCCTTTTATATGATAAGGGAGCAACAAGCTTCGGGGCTTTTATAAGAGATAGGTGGTAGTAGTTAACCACCTAACATACTAAAAGACAAAAGACTTTTTGAGTTGTTGATAGAATCAGATGGTCCTCTTCATTCTCTACAAGTGGTAGTTTTTTTTATAGCTTTAAATCTCCTTTTCTCCTCGCAATTCTTCTTATCATGCAAAAAAAGATCTAACAACCACATAAATGTATTAAGATCATCCTAATAAAGAGAATCTTGTTGCATTTTTGGACAAAATATGAAATAAGTGCCTAAATATTTATAACTATCATCCAAAATCCTTCTATTATGATTACAACTAAACTAAAATAAAATTTAATCTTACTTCTTATATCCAAAAAATTAAAAAATACCAAAATTCAAAATTTGGCAGGAAATAATGGTTACTCCCTATTTTGAAATTACAAAATTGTTTCTCAAAGAAAAATAGTGGATCATAGAGCTTAGGCTCCCTCTTCTTTAAACTTTTGAATCTTTTGAAGATGCACTTGGTAATCATGATCATCAATTCTAATCCTCACTATTTCCATCTTTATTAATCCTGATTCAACATTGGACAAAGCATCCAAGTATGAATCCAACTTCTTCACTATCTAAGTCTCATCTGCATGTATGTCCACAATCATAGGATCCAAGATTCTTGTAATTTCTACTTTCTATTTTGTCTTTGACCTCAACAACTTATTCCCCTCACTATCCCTTTTATCCTTATCAAAAAGTGGAGGTGTGTGGCATGTAATAAGACTCCTAAATTTGGAGAGATCAATCCTAATCATCTTAGTAAATAACTTGTGAATAAAAGAATGTATTGATCAAATCATCTAACCTTGTCCTCATGTTGCCAATGAATTCATGTAGATATTGAGGTAAGGGCCCCTCAAGGAAAATCTCCAAACCCTTTGTTAGACTCTTCAGATAAGAGATGAAGCAAGCAAGATAATTTTGCCATTTTACATGAGACTGATGAAAACTCACCAATTCCTTGTGCTCATCCCATGCTATTTAAACATGATCAAGAATGACATTAAATCTATATTCTAGATGAGTCTAAGTTAACTTTGTGTTTGCCTTCATTTTTGCCCTCCTCATATCTTTATGAAGTTGATCAATCTCATTCTTCATTCTATAATTCTCCACTTTTGTCATTGCAAGGTCATTCCTTAGACCTAATGTCTCCTCTGATGTCTAATGTACTAAAGCTAGTAGGTATTAATAAGGTCTTGCACACAATTTTCCTTCAATTTGCTTGACCCTATATTTAAGGATCTTATTATCCTCTTCAACCTTTATAGACACCTTATGTCCAAAATTTGTAACATTCACTATCATATATGTGGACAGGGTATCTAATACTCTCTTCAGGAGAAATTGTCCATATAGTTGATCTTGGTGTTGGACCATGGAGGTCTTTTGAGTACCTGGATATAAGCACCAAAAAGCTAGTATATCTAGCTTATTATCAAAGGCTAAGCCAAAGAATAGGCTCTTAGTCTAAACCAGATCTAGACTTTTTAGATCAATGTCTTGCCTCCTCAAGCAATCAATGCAATGGTTGAGGAAAGATCCCAACCTTCCAAGAGTAAGACTCCACTCTTAACTATTTGTCTTCCCATTTTAGGAGTCATCATATCCAATTTTTCTTTGGCATACTTGAGAATTTCATCCCTCACTCTCAACTTTTCTCCCTCATCAAGGGAATCAAGTTGTATACCTCTTTCTTTTTGAATCTGGTCTACAATACACTTTAGAAAATACAGCTTAAACTCTCTGGTTTGATTAAAAATTTCATCACTCATGAACTCCTCATAATTAGTGAGTCTTACATCCTCAGTGATGTCTCCTCCCAACCTAAAGGTAGCAAGAGCTCTATCGAGAGAAGGGTCCTTAATTTGTGCTCTTGTCTATATATCAAATCTATGAGGTAGAAATGGTTCCTCAACTTTAAAATCGAATCCTTCATGAGATTCAAATAGAATGTCCCATCCTGGAGACAAAGTGTGCAAAGGTGTAATAGATCTCGGGCTCTTAGGGACAATGAGAGGTTGAGATCCTAAGGAGGAAGTTTTTGACATAGGCCTCTTAGAAGATGAAGTTATAAATAACTTTGGAGGGGGAAGTGACCTTGAAGAGACAATGGAAAGAAATACCTCAAAACTTGGTCGGAGTCATAGATGCTCAGGGATGTGTGGTGGGGAAGTAGGGCCAATGGGAGAACTAATAGAGGATGGTGAGTCATAACTTACCTCAATAAATGGAGAACTACGCACTGCAAATTGCTCCTTAACTCTTGCCACTTATGGGGCAAAGGCATTGCATCCACATTCCTATAAGCATTAAAAATGGTCCTTATTTTTACTTCAAGTATCAAAATTTGTCCCCAATGAGGAAAAAAAGAACCGTCGCCTCTCTTCTTCAGGTTCCCATTGTACATTATTGTATACCATCTCTCCTTTTTCTTTAAAACTTCCTAATAGTATAAAGAATTTCCAATCAAGTCCTCTTCCTTGTTCCATTCATGTTTGGGGCATTTAGCCTCTGTGATCCCTCTTACAAACCATTTTGAATCATATTATCTATGCTTTGCATGAGGAAGACCATACTTACCAAGAATAACATCCAAGATTTCATATGCCCTCCTGTTTGTGAAGTGAAATCCTCTCACCTAGACTTTTGACAGGAGGAATGAGCCCTTCTTGCGAGTTCCTCCAATGATACCTTACACTACTTCAGAGAACTGATGTATAATTTCCAAAAATGCTAGACTATCAGGCACTAGGATTAGAAGAAGCCTTGGTTTTGTAGGGCTTCCAAAAACCTTAATCATTGTATGGTCCTTAAAGTAGGACCAAGATCCCTAATTATGGTCTACTCCTTTCTCTTGATCAAGGTCCCTAGGCCTGGGGAATTTCTTGGCCTTTTCACTCAATCCCCACAACACACTCCCTTGCAGAAGAGCCATCATTTTCATGACAAGGTGGTTCTCAAATATAATGTAATTCTACTGCCTGCAGTGCATGTCCTATAACTATGTCCATTCTTGGATAGGAATAAATTTCCCTTCTACAATAGGCTTAACTATAAGGTCTTCATACCAGAACTTGAGGCCATTAAACAACAATATGTGCGTCAAGATTGAGTAGTATCTAAAATGCACAAAGGTACATGCCCTGAATTAGCAAATTGCATTATGTAATTAGTCGGCAAGCAAGCTTGCATAATCAAAAGGCCTATTATGATCTCGGCTCGGAATATCCATACACAAGACCAACATCCAATTAGGCATGAATGGCTTTGTATATAAACCAAAAAAAATTACATTAGGTATAATAAGTATCCTTGAAGTAGCTAGCAAAAAAATCCACAGAGTAAGGTGGAAGGTCCCTTGGAGTCAAAGCCTTCTTATCACTTGTCAAATGCTTTGGCCTAAAAGTTGAAATTCTTCTCCTATAAAGCCTATCATGAGATTTGAATTCCCTAGCCAATTCATCAATATCCAATGGCATATTATTTCTCTCATCTAGTAGGAAATCATCTTTAATTGTCTTTTTGTTCATCACGGCTAGCCTTCCACCATCATGGGCTAAAATCTCCTTTGTTCCCTCCTTGTATCTTTTAGCTATAGCTCTTATGAGATCAATGTTGACAAAATCATTGGGAACAACCAATCTCCTCAAATTTAAATCTCAAATGTTTCTAAATGGGATGCCTTCTTTCTTCTTATTATAATACCGAGTACACAAATTGAATCCCTATGGCTCAATAATGGGGTCCCTACGACATGTGTTGTGATCAATCTAGAAATATTTTGGCCTGGTGCCAACCTTATCTCCTCTTATAAATAGTTGTCTACTTACGGAGTTGATAAATTACCTCATCACTAAAATTTCTCTTGGATTGACAAGCAGAAGCTTCAGCCATGTTGAAATCTTGAGGTTAGGTTTTTAGCATAGAAAACCTATTGTGCTAGGGTTTAGCAATTCTATATTAATTTTGCACTATGGATGACCTAGTAGACTTAATTTTAAACTTAGAGGGCTAAAAGGTAACAATTCAAATCTTCAAAACACGAGGATTGAAGACCTAATACTAATGCAAATCCGTTTACACCATCTTTTAAATTGAAAACCCTAATCTCTAAGAAATCGAATTATAGAACTCACAGATTGTGCTTTTGGTAAATAGTAAGCATGCAATAATTAAGGTAGGACCAACTGAACAATAACTTTACTTATAACGGTGCAGAAGGGTGGATTAATGGCGACATGTATTTAGTTAGGTGGTGGGAACTAGCCATTATGTTTTAAATTTGAAGATTGAGCTCCTAACAACTATTTAGGTGTTTTAATCAGCAGCAAATAAAATTAAGACATGTCACTAGTGAGTCCAAGGTTGTGGCATAGTGGGCTTAGCACCATCGACCATCTTTGGTTAATCAAGCAATAATGCGCGAATCTTGGTCATTGATTCATTATCAATTCTATGCCCCTTAAGGGCCCACCACTTTCTTGTCGCGACCTTGTAGAGTTAGCTCTATTGACCTACTTTAAATAGGTACACAATTTCTCAATAAATCTGCACTGTTGATAAACTTAGATATGATCTTCCTTTATGTGCTTAGCTCATTTAGGCATTTGCGGGGTCCATTGACCCACTGCCTGATTCATTGACACGTGACCTAATATTACTTGTCTAATTGAGATCAGGTGGCAAGGACATGGGCTACGTAACAATGTCAGCACTGTGATGCTACAGAGTTAAGCTCATCATGCACCTTCACCTAATCATGTAGTTGCGCGTTCATCTCAACCATTGATGCAAATAAATATGCTCAGAGGCTCACGTTCATTGACAAATTGACCATGGGGTTGCGAAGTTGTTTGGGGTGTGCAAGTTCAACTAGTCGCACAACAACGTTATGATCTGAGTTGTAGATGAAGACAAAGATGCATGGTCATTGAAATTATTTTGACTCTTTGATTGCACCTTTGTGGAATTAGGCCGGCACACAAGTTTGTGTTATCTACACAATCATGTAGGAATGAGAGTCAATGCATTGATATCTACATGAAAAATACATTAATCATAAATCATGAAGAGGGGCATGGGCTCAGGTAAACTGGAGGACCTAACACACAAGGCTAGTCAACATGATGAGAGGACAAACTTAGATATTAACTTAGGCAACTGGGAATTCGCCATAGGAGGTCAACTTAAAATTATAACAAAAATGGGAGACCATGTGTAGGGTTTAGGGTTTAAGGCTTTCAACAAATGCTTGAGATGGTAAACCCTAAAAGACTTGATGATAGAGAAGCAATAGAAAGCAAAAAATTGAAATGTCCCACCAAACTCAAAATATAGAGGAGCCATTTGACCATATTGATATAACAAGGAACCCAACATCCTCAAGTGAATCCACATCAATAGAAGGATCAATCTACACAGTGGTTCAATAAATAAATAATCATGTTGAGTCGATAACCTTTTAGTTTCCATCTACTAATTGTGAGCATGTAACTGCTCTAAAAATATACATCCTTCTACTTTGCCTAATTTATGTCCTAATCATAGAAGATCCTAATACATTTTTTATTTAAATTTGATGTCTTGTGTCAAAGCTATGATTATGCAATCGATGCCCACATGCTTAAAAAAATTCTAGCCACATTAAAATATTCTACTCTATGACGGTTCATGGGGCTAAATAAGAAGGCAATCACAAGTTGAGACACAGCGAAGGAAAAATTATTGTAGAAGTATGAATATTTCTATCACAAAAGGAGACACGAAGAGAGACGATATCTTCCATATGTCACAAAAGGAAAATAAACCACTTGAATATTATGCGGAGAGAGTTTAGTTTTTCTTAAAGAAATCATGTCAGAATAAACTCTCCTCAGAATCTCTTAAGTTGGTATTCCTACAAGAAGTGAATGAGGATATTATAGATTCTCTAAACCTAATTGAAGTAAGGGATCTCTATCAATTATCTTTTGAAGAAATATATCATATTAGTAGAAACTACTCATGATCAACTCCGAGGAAGTCTAAGAGTTTTTAACTCTTTCCTACCACAAAAACATATACCAGAGTTTCTTGGGTGGAGCTCAACAATCTTCTATTAAACATGAAAGAAGATATTATTATTCATCTTGTGAACCAGTTGGACACTCTACACATCAAGAAGAAATAGGAATTAGTAAAGGTTGTTCTCACTAAATATTGTCTACAATTTCATCTAAATAAGGTCAATTGCCAGTCTAAGAAGGTTTCTAGCATCTCTGAAGAAAGGCAAGAAAGACTAGAGTTCTACACCCTAGAGGACGGGAAGGATAAATTTTCTACATTTCTCAAGGCAAGCCCTAGCAACAACTACAAGGTATGCTTCAAAACCCCTTGTCCTATAATGCATATTTTCTTGGGGTTAGTTCAAATCCTCCTAATTAGAATAGTTCACCTTTGAATAATAAGATTAAATTAACATTGTCCAAATGCTTCACCATCTACTTAGATTACACTATAAGGGATACCTCAACAATAGCCATATCAATTTCCTAACTATAATCAACAGTGACAATCCCCCCAAAATCCATAGTCACAACAATGGTGAGGAAATTAACAGTGGCAAAAAATAAATAAAAGTTACCCACAACCATAAAAACTTTTACAATAATAGCCAACAATTATTCCCGATCCAACTATGCATATCCTTACACAACCTAAAGCACCTCAATTAGTTGCTCAAACTGCACTAAACCCTAACAACAAGCATGTTCAACAAGCTTATACAAATGAGATTATCCAATACCCAACCTACACAGTTGAGGTTAGTTAAATTCATCTACATCTAATTAAAACCCTTGTTATCCCTGCATCCCCACAAAATTATAGAATTATATGATGAGGAGCCAACCATTGAAGTTACTAACATTGGGAAACTTGAACAAAATAAACCACATATAAACACCTTGAGAAAGGAACCACCATTCATAGAAAGGTTGACCACCCAAAAAAATTATTATAACCTTGAATTTGGCTTCGTGGGTTAGCTAAATATGTTTGTGTTAAAATTTCCCTTATCCAACCCATTAAGTACTTACCAATATATACCAAGACCATTAGAGAATTGTAACTCAAAAGGCCAAGTAGGAAATATGTTCATGTTATAGGACAACTAGCTAACAACATGTTAGGAAACTTAGTTGTCCCAAAATATTCAAATCCTGGTAGCCCGGTAGTTGATGTGCACATTAATGGAACACTTATTAAAAACGTTTTGATTGATCTTGGAATATACATTAACTTGATGACTAGGGAAACAATGAATAATTTGTAATTAATGTAATTAAGACCTACATGGATAGTGTTGCAAATTGTAGATAGGTCAACAATCAAACTAGAAGGTATGATTGACGATTTGGTCATTACACTTGACTCATGGGAATACCCTATCAATTTCATGGTCTTACAACCTAAAATTAACCTAGGAGGATAGTCATTAATCTTAGGATGATTATGGCTACCTATAATAGATGTCTTTGTTGTATATGGGTCTAGTAATATGGTCATTTCCAATGGAAATATAATAAAGAACTTGGTTATTTATCCACCTACACAACCTCGTGCTAATTTAGATCAATCTATATCGCCAAACTTAGAAGATGATGACCACTACTCTCTCTAGACACTTATGACGATTTAAAAGAGTCCCACGATAGATATCTCATATGAGGATGAAATTCTCACCAACATTATACACAATTGTTATGGGATGGACCCACATCAAGACAAATGTTTATCATGTCTAACTTTTCCATAGCACAATCTATTTCCCAATGTTTTAGAGTCTAGTTCTAAGATATTCATGAAATACTTCCACACAATTACAAATTTAATATATCTAGCATAGATATTTCTTTTGTTATGACCCCAACACCACCAATGGAAGTATCACCAAGTAAGACACTTAATGTTAACAATGAGTTGACAAAATCCAAACGTTCTGAACTATTAAAAATACTACAAGCTTGCATAGCCACATTTTCTTGGGACTAACATGACATGAAGGGCATAGACCCTAGCTTTATGTGCATAGGATATGCATAAATGAAGGATGCAAACCCTTAAGACAACCACAATATAGAATGAAACTAGTTGTAAGAGATATAGTGAAAGCTAAGCTACAAAAACTACTAGATGTTGGATTCATATATCCAATTATCAGACAGTTAGTGGGTTTCTAAATTGGTCATAGTACCCAAGAAGGGAGAAAAATGGAGAATATATGTTGACTATAGAGAGATAAAGTAGCCACCAGAAAGGATCATTTTCTTCTCCCTTTTATTGATCAGTTGTTAAATTCATGGGGGAGAGATATTTTCTTACTTGGATGGGTTTAGTGGTTATAACCAAATCAAGATAGCTCCTAAAGACCAAGACAAAACAACCTTCACATGTCCATGAGCTACCTATGGATATTCAGTCCTATCATTTGGATTATGTAATGCTCCAAAACCATTCCAAAGAGTCGTCTTAAGCATATTTTTAGATTTTGCCCATCACTCTATGAAAATATATATGGATGGTTTTACCACCTATGGGGATTGTTTTGAAGAAGCATTGGCAAATCTAGAAAAAATCCTTCAAAGATGTCAAGATATTAACCTCTCTTTTAGTCCTGATAAATGTTTCATAATAGTGGAGAAGGGATTTGTTCTAGGTCACTCTATGTCACACAAGAGAATTGATGTGGATCCAAATGAAATAAAGATTATCTCTACTCTACCAATCCCATATAAGTAGAAGGATGTGAGAAGCTTTATTGGCCATGCAAGATACTATAGAAGAATCATTAAATATTTTAGTAAGATAGAAAACCCTTGTTTGTCTTGCTATCTAAGGATATTGAGTTTAAATGGACCTTACCTGCCAACAAGATTTTGAGGCACTCAGAGAATCTCTTATGGAAGCACCTCTTTTGAGAGGACCTAATTGGACAATCGCCTTTCACATTCATACGTATGTCTTTGATTTTGGAATTGGAAATATTTTAGGATAAAAAGAAGAGAACTTGGAAAATGCTATATATTACATCAATAAAAATTTGTAGGTGCTAAACTTAATTATACTAACAAAATAGGATATGTTAGTTGTAGTAGATGCAATTAATAAGTTACCCATTATATCACCAATTATCATGTATTTGTTCATATTGATCATACAAAAATCTTATATTTGATAAACAAACCAGTGGTTAGTGGGAGAATTTTTAGATAGCTACTATTACTACAGTTGTTTGACATCACCATTGTTGACAAGTCAGGAAAAGCAAATGTGATAGTTGGTTTTCTGTCTAGGTTAAATATTTAAACAAAGAAATCGGTTTTGCATGATTCATTTCCTAGTAAACAACTGTTTGCATTAACATTAAACACACCTTAGTATGTGGACATAGCCAATTACTTAGTTGTAGGAAAAATAACACCACATCTAGTCACCATGGGAAAGGCACCATTTGGTTGAATGTGGCTTTCTATATTCATGGATAGTTTGTTATTTATTCTACATAGGGTCTAATTATGTTATGCATACATACACAAGGGAGGATGAAGTCTAAAAAAATCTCAAGGCCTACCATTATGATCCCTGTTGAGGCCACTTTGCAGCTAAGAGAACAGCACTCAAGATCCTCAACATGGAATATTATTGGCCAATAGTATTAAAAAATGTAGCTCAGCATACAAGAAGATGTGGTTGTTGCAAGAGGATGGGGAGACCCACAAGAAGTAATAACATATGATGTGCCCAAGGAGATAGTTATAGACCAAGGACCCCAATTTACTTCAAATTAGTTACATAATTGGTCGAGAAATATGAAATTTTGCATAAAAATTCAACATCTTACCACCCACAATCGAATGGGTAGGTTGAGGTTACAAACAAGGAAATTGAAGCAATACTGACTAAGATAGTTTAGCTACATGGTGTTGGTAACAACAATGAAGGAAAAAGGGGGGGGTGGGGGGTGAATCAGTTTTCATCAGATTAACAAACTTAACCAGAATTACAAATTTGATAAACTGCAACAGCAACATAGATAAGCAAATCGACAGCACAACACACAACACCAAGATTTTGACGTAGAAAACCTATTTAAGGGAAAAATCATGGTGGGAACCTACCCACAATAAGATGATTCTCTATAGTAGTATGTGTAAATATTACAATGGGGAATGCACCAGCATTCGAGCACATTGTCTAGAGCTTACAACTCAAGATACAATAACATGGAAGGCTACAACCCTCAGGGAAGGTTCACTACCTTAGACGGAAGTCTCACTAACTTACAACAAGATTCAGACTACAATCCAGAAGGAATGAACTGAAAGAATAGCATCTCCAAATGCCTAATGACAGTTTCAGTTAAGCACATATGTCTGCTCTACAACCCTCCAAAACTTTGCTCAATCATACTGAAAGATGAATTCATTTGTTCGCACATACATCACTCTCTGATAATGCAGACACAACCTCAGCACCTAAATTGAATGACTATACCACCTATTTATACAATTCATCAACCTTGACAACAAGGTCGGTTAAACACTCAACTCACAATTACAAAATTACATCATACAATACAAAGATCGACCACCGGACCAATATAATGGCATACATGATATAACATGGACCTAAACCAAATCTTCAAATACGCATGCAACACCACTGAAAATCACACCAAGATCAACAACGATGTGCTACACCACCAGGAATACCGCATAACATGAAGAACATCGTTGGATCATGAAAACCACCAAAAACTCGCACAACGATCAATGCGGATCATCATAACAAATAGGACATAATTAGGAAACACCAAAAAGAACGTTAGAATCATCAGTAACAGTTGTACCAACACCAAACTTATCAAATCTTCATAGATCAACATCTGAACCTCAAGAACACTCAAACAATAGCAACTATCATGAAGAAAGATAACCCGTGGAGCACCAAATCACGAACTATCTGAAATGAAGATACACGAGAACATCCCAAGCAATCTCCCAAAATCACAGCTGAAGATCTGATCACATCAAAATATACCCGAGGAAATACAGAACTCTACAGAGCATTGATCAGCAAAACCAAACTACAAACGGGATCATGTGATATGATCAATTAAGCTTCCTGGATCACTGAAACCAATACAGAAAGATGTACTGGTACTAGAAATACTCCAAACACCAAACCATGATCCCAATAGACCAATTTGCAATCACCGGAGCAATAAATCACAAGAATATGTTGGCATCAATGACAACAACATATCCTAGCAATAGTAATGTCCAACACATAGAAGGGACTAAGTAGCCAGATTGCCAGAACCAGTTTGTGTATATAGGACAACGAAAACAATTGCAAGGTTGACACCATATAAGTTATTTTATGGGTAAAAGTTTGTCCTTACAATTGAATTTGAATATGAGACACTAGGGACCACAATAAAGTTAGATATGGATCTCAATCAAGCTCAAAAATATTGATTACACCAGTTCAACGATTTACATGAATTAAGGTTAGAAGAAGTTTGGAACACACATAGATCATACAAAAATAGAGGACTAAATGTCATTGACCAATTCAAAAAAATTAAATAATTTCGTGAAGTTAATTGTGCACTGCTATATGATTCTAGGTATAAGGGCCATAAGGGTAAACTAAAAACATAATGACTAGGTCCTTATGAAATAAAAGTGTGTTTTTTTCAAATGAAGTTGTACACCTCACAACCATTGCCATAGAATAAAGATGAGTTCTTACAACACCTGCAGCAGTAGTTCATTTCACCATCTGTATCACCTACATTGCTTGCCACACTTGAAGAAATCACTCCATCATCTCACTCATCAATCTCCATGTTTATAGAACAGCATGTTGGTTCATCTACTACTATTTCACACGTATGATTACTTTGTCAAAAAAAACATGAGTAGGGGAGAGGACCCAGTACTTGTGCACCCTAACTTCGGGCATCTCAAAATCTTACATGAAAATTTCAAATCACTCCCATTTTTTACAGTAGCTTACTTGGCAAGTCCCCTGCTTATAACTAAGGATTAAGTGCCACATCATCAGGTATAGTGCCACATAAGCATGCTTTTTGCCAAGGTGTCCAAAACAGCCCAAAAAAAGTGAGACCAATAGACGTGCAAAAGAGGCCCCAATACTTGTGCAGTTGATGTGGCATCACATGATTGGTTACTTTTCACAACTAATGGGACATTTCCTAACAATAACAACTTTAAAGTCGCAATTATTGGGTGCATAAACACACAAAAATTGATATTTTATGTTTCAAACAATAGTTTTTATTTGTACTATTATTGGAACAAAAAATATCAACCACCCTCACAACAATTCATACACGTACAACTAGTGGTGCTCTTCTCCTACATACTACACATTCACTGTTCATCTACATACTTCACCTAAAAGTACTTGCTAGATTGTCAATAGAACAGACCTATAGCAATACGCCTTGTTTTCAATCGCGACATGAAATGTTACATACAACAATTGCCTTTAGTCACTTACATGCAGCCACTCCACTTTCGACGCCAATCGTACATGATGCACATCACATCAATGCATGTCACCATTTTTCGATTGTAGCTTCTTATTCTAGGATACATGTCCTCACTCAATTGCTTTCGAACTCCAAGGACCTCACTCCTATCACACCCGTTACTTCTCGTTATTGGCTCATTTCAAATTGCTCATTCTCTGCTTCCGCTCACATGTGTGACAGGTATTTTTTGCATTGGTTTTATTTATTAACGTCTACTCCAACTATATTATTTATATTTCACACATGCATGACATTTATTATCTAGTAATATATCATCCGTAATCCTTTCAATTTCCTTTCTTTTGTACTCCCTACCTCCTTTCCATATTTATAGATAAATGCAACCTTTAGTTGGGGGGAAAGATTTTACACATTATTGCCATACGTAAAACCCATCGAAAATCCCGTTTGCGTTGCTCAAAATCATGAACAATTAAAAATTGTACATGATACCAATACTATTTTACAAGCACCATTTCTAGTAGCTACCATTAGTAGCAAGAATTGCGAGATTAATTGTAGTCAGTCAGAAGGAAGCAAAAGAGTAAAGAGTAACTGCGACAAGTTACTGTAGTAATTGGAAAGGACTTCAAAACTGAACACAAGAAGAAAAAGCTTCTAAACACAAGATGGGTGGACATATCATTCGCAAAGATCCATCAGAGTACACATTTATTTTGATAGATGGATATTGCCTTCACTTTTTTGAACGAGCAATCTAGATAGACTATTTTCTACCGAAGAAGAATTTTCAATTTCAACGAATGCATTGGCAACTCCAGCACAACTAGGTATTTGACATGTGATGCTAGGCAGTCCTTGCTTTACACAATGCATTTTAAATTGTTGAGCCATTTGTGTCATAGAAGAGTAGTGAGTGTTCCACATTATCCTATAATTTGTTTTAGAGGATCTTCGTCTAGTATAGAATAAAAGGGAATCAATCATTCATGTCTCACCATTATCTGGTAGTTTTTTTTATAAAAAGAGTTTAACGGCTCAATTTTCAAATGTCTCCTCGGAAGACTTGTGTGTATGCAATCACATTAATGATAGACTTTTGAGGCTTGTTTTGAATGAAGAAATTAGGGCACAAGAAGAAATTGACCCCACCTAAGGATAATGAGCCACTAAATGGGGAACGAATCACCAAATATAGAAATAGAAGAAAATATACTTTTTCCTCCACCAACTACCTTACCCACTTGCAGCCCTCATGAGCAGCCAAATACAAAAGTGCATGAGGATCAGCCTACAGCTTCTAGAGAGCAACCTGCAACATCTGAACCAAAAAGCCCTATCTCCCAAGAAAAACCCTTTGTCTCTAAACCATGCAAAATAAAGCATGCACCTTCTTCCTCCTCAGCTAAAAAGAAACCAAGAAAGCATAAGTAGTCAAGGCGATACTCATACTGCCTATGGGCAAAAGGAACTATGAGAGGATATGCCTTCTAGATAGAAGGATGCTTTGAAGCGGAAATGATTCAAAGAGGGGAAACTTGTTCAGGGATAGGGAACATGAAATAAATGAACAAACATAAAGCATTCAACAACTGTATAAAGAATCAAGCCTAGAACCAAAGTCTGAGGAAGACCTATACACAACAAAGGGGAAAGCCTCCCCACAGCCCAAGGTAGCAAAGAGGAACTAGCTTCCTCTGTTGATTCTGGTGAAGGCGTGTGTTTGGAGGATGAGAAGGATGAGAAGGATTCTTTTTATAAAAGAAGAAGAAGAAAAAATCAATGAATTACAAGCATCTCCAAAGAATTTAGGAATTAGAAGAGTAGTTGAAGGAATATTAGTAGAAAGAGTTAGGATTTGAAGGTAAGGTTAAGGACTTGGAGAGCTAGTTGCATTTTTATTAGCAACAAGGAACAGGGTTGGATCAGTTGGCACAATTAGCCATTATAGAAATAAATAAGGAACCACCAATCTCTGCTCAAAGAAGCGACACTCTTATGAAACCTCAAATCCCAACATTAACTCTCGGATTAACAATGTACAATAAAATGGAAGAGTTTGTCATATTAAAAAGAATGAGACAAGGAGAAATCAAATATCAAAGCAAAGCATAAAAATGAAATTGAATAGAAGAACTTGGAAATCAAGAAATTGCTTTTCAAAATTGAAAAGATAACTGATATGACATCCCAGCTTATAAGCTGTAGAGCTCATACTGAGCTCATACTAGAGTATATGTTGTATTCCTACAAGAGCAATTTATAAGTTTCCAATTTAGACAAATGATAAGTGATCTTCACATTTTTCTTCATTACACAAGTTCATTTTTATCTGCTTACCTAAGGGTCACCCCTAAAATGCAAGGTTAACTTTGTGAATTCTATTTGCACGACATGATTGTTCCATACAACACTACTTGGAACCCAATGATGTTTGCAGGAGATGACCTAATTAAAGCAATTACATCATTTATCATAAATGAACATTAGAGAAGTCTACTGCTACAAAACTATCATGAGAGGAAGAAGTCAATTCCCATCAAAATCAGAGCAAAGGCACAAGATCCAAATAGGGTGGTAGAAGAATGGATTGAGATTATAAACAACCCAAGGGTACATAGTAAAATCCTAAGTTGTAGAGAAAAAGATTGCAATATATTTAAGACATTGGTTTTAGGACCAAGTAGAGTGAAATTAGTACATTAGAGCATCTATTGAGAATCATATCACTTAGCTCCCACTTGTATTCCATCCTCCTCTTCTCTTACACCCAATTCCACACTAGTTGGGAAGGAAGGTCATGGAAGCAACAACAAAAAAAAAGACAAGTGGGAGAATATACCCGAACAAAGAGTATTCTACCTAAAGTGAGGTGAAGGAGTTATTGAACCATTGGATTACTGGCTCACACCATTGCAATACAACCCAAGACCCTAAATCGCTTAAGTACAAGCAAGATGTTTACTTCAGGGGTGTGATGAGCCCCATAATTTTCCTTCGTTTCCTTGTTTTAGTTTATAATTTTCATGACATTCATTATCTAAAACTTTCCTATCTTCCTAAATATTTAACCATAATTGTTGATATATATATATCATGTTGATAAATAAATGCGATTTTGTGAATGTCTATGGATTATTATAAAGTTTGATGTTAATAATGATAGTTAATGTGATGAGATACTTTTGAAGAACTAACTTGCAATAAAGCTTGAATGTTAACTTGTAGTCGAAAGATGGTTACCTACAACACACCCAACCCCTGCAGCTAATGGAGGTAGCAATCATGGAAGCAGTAGTAATGGAATGTGGAGTGGTTCATTATGAATCTTGCCACCTTTTGTTGATGTTGTTGATTAAGAGTAATTGCAATCATAGGAATAAAGAGGGTTTTGTGGAAAGACATAACATGTTCATAAATCATCATGCACTGTTCTTTCATGTTTTTAGCCATTATGGTTGCTTAATAATGCAAGAGTCTAAAGAGGATTGTGACACTCTCATCTCCACTCAATGAGAGTCTTACTATTGTTTAAAGAAAAATAAGTCTTCTTCATACTATCGTGGAAGAATTGACATTTGTCAGTAAGTAGTTTAGAGTTTGTAAATAATCCCTCTCACAGAATTTCGTGTATAAATCTTAGATCATGTCAGAGTTGATGTTAGTTACTAGTTAGTCACTAGATTTTGTTGTCAATATATTTATCAATCAAGCCTATTACCAATTTATGTACTCTCCTTGAATTTGCAATAAACGATGAATGTTGAAGCTTTGAGTTGGAGATTGAATATTGATAGTTGTGATTACAACCACTCAAACAAGAGCCATTTGAGGTCCTATAATTCTTTAAGTCGTTAATATTATTGTTGTCAATAATAGCTTAGATTATTGATTAGTTAATAAAATAAGTTGTTAACTTCTTTTATTCAAATTCATGTGCTTAATTTTTAAGTACTAAGTTGGTCAGGATAAATGTGCATAAACAAGTTGTGACATAGTTAATCAATTATCCACAACAACTATTGTATCATTAAACAGCAATCCGCAACAACTTACTTTCAGCATAGTTATACTTCCAATTTAGTTTGTTGCTTTGAGTTGATGGCAACTTAATCCTAACGGAGTCGGATCAATTTCAATACCATCTCTTTATATCAAAGTTGAGAGGACTTCAATACCATCTTGGAGTGCCAAAGAGGGATGAAGCTCAATATCTTATTAGGGTGTTGAATGACAAAGGAAAAGGGTGACCTTTAAGAGTAGCAAACCTTTTGGTTGTTTGGTTTGTCTATTGTTGTAGCAAATTAGGTTTTGAAAGGTGATTTAGTAGAGATGTTAGAAGGATGTTCCAAGGGTTTTGGTAATTGTATCTCTCTTCCATACCCTATTTTGCAAGCCATTTTTGGTGTCTTGTCCCAAGGTATAGTTTAAGTCATAGAGCAAGGGATGTCTTGTGTGTGCCATGTTTGACATTATGCTCGTTTTGCATCTTAGTATGACGTGTGCCAAGTCTTTGGCTTGTTCTAGTTGTCTCTAATGCTCTTGGCAAATGACTTGGAGCATTACATTGCTTCTTATCTCTTTTATAATGTTGCAGTTGATGAACAAGGAAGACCTTAGCTAGAGGACTAATAAATCCTAAACCACATGGAAATGTTCTTAAACTTTAAATGCAACCGTTTTCCGAAACTCAAATTGACCCAAATCTCTAGTTAAGTAATAACACCATAAATTTAAATGCAATAACATAATCACCTATTCCTCCTCCAATTTTGAGGTTAGGATTCTTAGCAATATTCATTAACAAGCATATGTAACCTAAACCATACCAGAAAATGCTAAAAAGATCTGTTGTGAAATTAATGCAATAGTCCAATGCTTCACGAACAAACTTGCTTGTCTAATATAAACCTCAAGTCGCCATGAAGTGCCACTTTGGCATACTTAGAAGTTAATATATCTTGAGGGCTTCTAATTTTCTTGCACCCAGATTTTCAGTTTCAAACCTAAAAAGGCCTCATAAATCGACTGGTAAGCCCAAGTCTATTTTCCATTTCCTCTATAATAAACAATACCTAAGGTGTGGACTTAAGGTAACGACCATTTCCCCTTCTTTCTGCGGGGATAGAAGGCTCGATAATCTTCTTATAGACATAATGCTGGATGAATAGCAGCAGAGCTTTCTTACATACCTAAATGTCATGGGAGATAGCAGAACTGAAACAAAAATTACTTACATTCAGAGGGAAAATTGCTCTAAGAGGCAGCATTTCATTCCATTTAAAGAAAACATTACCTTCAGTGGGGAGGTAACATTCATTTTGTTTTGGCAGGGAAAGAAGCCTTGATCGATCTTCTCGTCAACACTAGAATTTCATGGTCTTCATTGTGTCACGAGAGAAGATTTGAAAATAGAATCTCGAATCAGGCAGGTTGTGCCCTGGGAGGAGGTTGCGGACCCTCCAAGATGACAGGCCTCGCTTCAATCAGCCTAGGGTTGAGTAAAGAGAATGGTTACCGGTGAGAGAAGAGCGTTGGTAAAGAGTTAGAGATGGCATGGCACAATGGAGGCAACTACAGATCTTACCCTAACAAAAAACCCTTTTATTCTACCACTTTTAATTAGAAGTCTCATCAGAATAATTATTAGATGTTTATGTTCAACGTATCTCTTTTGTTTACGTACCCCAAATTTCATACCATTTAAACATGTTCAAAGTTTTTCATTAATAACTGGGTAGATAATTTTATTTAATCCTTCGGATACTTGGGGCAACACTAACAATTAGATGGAGTTGGGCTATTCATCCACTAACTCGCGAAATCTAAACTTCCAAAATAGAAGGAATGAAGAACGGAAAAAAGGATATATTGCACATACTGTAAGAATCCACGCAAAAAGAAGCCTGGCCCATCTCCAACTTTCAGGCATTTTACTGTACAACGCAACTACAGAAAAAAAAACCTGGCCCATCTCTACCTTTCAAACAACATTTTACTGTGCAACGCAACTACAAAAAAAACCTTGCCCATCGCCAACTTTCAAACATTTTACTGTGCAATGCAACTACAGAAAATTGGCATCTGCTGAGAACTATCGGCTCTGTTGCAAGTGATATTGCTATTCGTACTGATACTGTCTAGCAATGTTATTGCTTGTGATATTCAAGAGTATTTATTGACTGGTGACTTTTTAGCTGCTAGGCATGCTGCTAATGATCTAGTTGTCAACACTGGCCTAAGGCTCGCAAACCCTAAATTTCCATAGTTCGACTGATTTAAACTAAACACGTGAAGCAACCTAAAACAATTAGTCTCTTCAGGCCATTGTAGCATTTCGCCCACGATAGTTTTGACCTGCCACATTTACGGTGACATTTTATCATTTTGGGGGTTCAATTTTTACATTTTATAAAACAAGATACAAATCTACTAAAAAATTATAGTTTACAGTGATGGCATTTTTTTATATTGTAGTTTGAATAGGTTTAATTTATGAGTTCAATTTTAAACCTAACTAGATTTTTTTAATATTTAGAGGATTTAGGGAAAAAGCACTGGTTGAAAAGATTTTTTTTTTTTTTTCAAACGTCACAACTTTTTAGTTTACATGCCATCTTCATGTATTATATTTTTTAATCTGGATATCTTATATTTCATATTAATAGCAAAATCAATATTTTTCCTCTACTTTTACCTTTGTTTCTCGAGTTTCCAGCTGTTAACAGCTATTAAAATGACTTAATCAAACTAAAGCAGCTAAAATTTTAAAAGGTAATTATAACGTGCTGCATTTTTAAAAGAAATTTGTACTTTTTTTATTTTTATGAAATAAATTGACTAGGCTTTCTGTCCTGAAAGAAGCGGACATCCCCTCCAAGTGCCCGGAACATTGGAAACATCATCTGCACATCTGGAGACATCGTCTCCGGAACACTTCTACCGATGTATCATTTTTTAGCAATTGAATAACATTTACACTTTTATCAATTTCAATGCAGTGTAATTAGAATGCTACTATTAGGTTCAGGAAATTATAGACTAATAGCACGAGAGCAAAAAATTTCTTTCTTGACAAAAGCTGTAATAGTTGGCGAATATTTTATATCAAATCTTGAAGCTTACAAAAACAAAAGAACATTTTCACTCAACATGAGAATGTGGCTCTATCCATTCAGAAGAAGCCTCACAATATCTACAAAAAGTGTTAAAATGGTTGGAAGAAACCACTACTGTGCAAGATGCATGTCAACCATGTCAGATTTTTCTTCAGATGAATTACTGATATTCAAGTTGTACTGAATGTTTTACGTAAATAGACTTGATATTCACCCACTCAGATTGGAATAGCATCCAACTTGTATGCAGATGCACGTTTAAATTGAAGAATGCATAACGTATGAAAGATTTCACCAGTTAAAACTTAAATTCCCTGTGAACGATTCTTCGGCTTCCAAGTTTGTCTGTTTGGCACAGCAGGCATGAACTGCACTGCTGGAGTTGGTTGCATCCTTTCTGAAGGATAATGCTGTTGTGGAAAATTGTGGATAGCACCATATGAAGAGGGTTGTGCCTGATGCCTATAAATTGAAGATGATGTAGAGACAATTTTTGGCTGTCCAGTCATACTCCTCTCATCCAAAGAACCCTGGCTAAAGGTTGCTGATAGCGAATCCACAGATCTGGCTGCAAAAGTTGGTTGATTCCTTTGAACTGGTGGATTATATGATCTCTGAGAAGCTTGCATAAATCTACCCCTATTTGTATCATCTTCAATTCTCCTTGATGTATTTAATATCGTTTCTTGAGATGGTAAAATATATGGCCTTGGCGTCTCATGGGGTGAACCAAACAAAATTTGGTGTAGTGAATCCATATTAGATAACATGGGAAGCCTTTGCAGCAATTGATTTGTTCCCAGAAGCTCATCAGATATTATCTTGAGTGTTGATTCAGTCACACTTCTTGCACAATTTTCCGTATGATCAAAGGGGTCTTCAATCTACATTCACACAAAAAAGAGAAAGGTTGTTCTCAGCATGACCAGAAATAACTTTCAATTCTCTACTACAAAAATATAAATTTCCAGATGTAAAAATTAATTAGCACTTCAAAATCTTACAACTATTGCATATTTCTTTGCAATCCGGTATTCCCTACTCGATGTATTTCCCCACTTGCCAGTGAATGTGCATACCGTCAATCCGTTTAACCATTTATCTGCAGCAGAGGCGTACTGCTTGATAGAAAGGCACAGAAACATACAAGAACATTAGACGAGCACCAAATAATGTGTATAAGGAACCTACATTTTTTTTCTCAAAGTTCTAGAATAAATTCACTCAAGCATCATACATTCAAAACAAAAAACATAACTTGTATAAGTAATAAATGTTTGATTCAAAAAGCAACCAAATATTTACAAATAATACAGAAAAAAACATTCTGAAAATAAAAACATGTTTGAGATGAATGGAATAAAGTTAGGTATTCCCTTTGATGAGACATAGCACCCCAAGAGACATAGCACCCCAAGTGGTTAACTGGAACCACAGACCAAGAACACTCATCCATATAACCCTTATTATTTGTTTAAGCTACTAGTTATCATCATTTACCCAAGCGAAGTAAAACATTGTAAAACTTGACGATTCCTGTAAACAAATAGTGGCTTAAGCTAACATGAGAATGATAACTTAATGATGAACGAATAGTACCAAACTGGTACTGAGAGGGGGGGGTGAATCAGTACAAGCAAAAACTCAACCTTAAACTGGTTTGTCAACTAACACTTATGCACTGACAGACAAACAGCAGCACCGGTCCTTCAACAGAGTTCAACCGGCAGAACCCAGTGTAACTAAGACGAGCAAAGACCGGTTGACACTTATCTTCTCACATAATCTAACTCTTCATTCCCATTTCACTCTAATGCATGAACAGGCAATCTACCATCAAAGATGTACATATTACAGCAAGATCAACATGCATCACCACTTAATCAGAAAAACAATCATAACATCACACATGACACACATATTTTTCACGTGGAAACCCAACTGGGAAAAACCACGGTGGGGATGAATACCCACAAGCTTGTTTTTGAACTCTTTGGAAGTCCGCTCTGTTAGGAGTCTTGTCCGGTTAAAGACAGATACAATAGGTTCTGTTAGGAACCAATCCTGTTAGGGATCACTTGGTTAAGGGATGGCTACAATACCCGGTTAAGGGTTAAACCCTGTTAAGGGTACCTTGTTAGAGGATTTCAAGAACTCAATAGCTAAAGGATATCAATGACTCAGTAGCTTCGAGTTACCTTGTTAGAGGATTTTCAACAAGCCGGTTAAGGCTACCCTGTTAGGGGATTTCACAACTGTTGAAGTAGTTCAAGATCAACAGGTATATCAATGACCTGATAATAGCACTCAATGCCAATGCAGATCCGCTTAAGCTCCTCTTCACCTTCTGCACTTACACTTTGCAGATATGACTTCTCTCCTCTGGTCTAGCAAGAATCATGTATCTCTTCTCTTAGATACACACACACAACTTTTGCCAACAAAACTCTAAAAGAATCACAACATCGACCTTATAGAAAACAGTTAGGTCGGAAGCATAAACCCTAAACCCTAAACCTAATAGGTTAAGGAATTCAAACAGTTCAATCCTGACCCTTGATCATACTATATTGAATGCAACAGTCTTGATCCAATCTCAAGACATTCTCCATCGTTCGCTTTCCACCAATTTCATGGCGGCTGATAACCCATCACACGTTATCACCGTTTACAGACTTCGCACATTCCCGAGCTAGATAGGAACACTTTTCTTTATGCAAGATCCTTCACGCGCACAAGGCTTACGTGGCAACACTATTTGTTCTTCGTTATCATGCTAACTTCATCACATAAAGATCACCGATTGAGTCACACAGGCTTAAGATACTCCAACCGGAAATCCTGAAGTGGAAACTACCTACCAACCGGTAGTCATCCAATGCTTCCATGTGCTGGTTCCCATGACTACATGCCGGTTCACCTTGACATGCCGGTTCACCTTGAACAAATATACCGCTTTACTTTGGCATATATATCGGTTCTCACATATGTCGGTTCTCTCTTCATATCACATATTGACATCAATGACAACATACAATATCATTATGTCCTCATACCGGTTCACATAATGCCAACAGAGAGATGATGAACCATGTAGCATGCTATATAAGAAGAAAAAAAATATACACTAAAGCACATTTAGTGTTAAAAATATTTTTCAACTATGAATCGCCAGACATGCTTAAGAAAAATTAAGTATAGAATGAAATATATGCATTGGGCATGCATATATTTCGAGCAACAGCAAGAACCTGCTCGCCAAAGACTTGAAGATGGAGAACTTTGCCATTTGTTCAAGAAATTAGATATATCTTTGGGCAGAAATTATCAACTCGGTAATTTGACAGACAGAATAAAATAAACTGAATGAGAAATATGCACAGAAACAAGCTTTATATTTAGTTAGAGAAACTGAAATTTTGGATAATGCAAGAATATAACTTCAGATTGAATCTCTAATTTGTTACAGAAAATTCGTAAGGTTAAAACTTACGATGAAGAGTATTCTGCAACAATTAGGATACATATTGACTGGTTACTATTAAGGAAAAATAATTGGAGTCGGGCCGATTAAAGAAGATTACCAGAGCAAAAAATGATATGAACAGATCAGAAACGGAACTCTTATTCTGATTACTAAATGCCTGCAGTTTGAATTTTTCAACATTCCGTAAACATCTGTTTTCAACCTCCATCTCATTTGTTCCTTTTCCCCCTACAAAAAGTAATCAAAAGCTGAATGTTATTTTGTAGCACACAAATTGGAGACCTGCTATGTATATAAACACCATATGTAGAAACACATTTGTTCTCGTCTCCATTTCAATTCTGCCTTTTATCCCTACAAGAAGTAATCAAAAGATAAACATTATATTGTAGCACACAAATCAGAGACTTGCACTGTGTACAAACACCATTTGTTGGGACAAATTAGGCACTTGTGAAACAACAAACCATAAGTTAAGGAAAAAGCCCTAACCTGAACATAAATAAATATAAAGTCTAGTAGAAGAGTGCATCCTTGCCTGCTAAGTCACTAGCAATGTCGCCATCGTATATATCCTTAATTGGAGGAAGAATTGGAGGAGACTGTTTCTGTAATATAGATTAACAACTACATCAAATACGAACTATCTATACAAAGTCTAAACTTCAAATCAACAAACTAGTACTACCAATATGCTTCATAGTTCAATATATGCTGCACTTGAGCATAAATTCAACAAAAGGAAATAAACAAGAAAAGTCAAAAAGCAACTAACTTGTAGATGGAAAATAACGAGCAAGCTAAGGGAAAATGAATTCAATGTCCCACTCTTTGGATCATTTATGTTGTGTGCCTTTGCCCAATGTTTTATCTGCAATAACAACATATCATTAAAGGATAGAACAAAATATCTGCCACACACAAAACTGTTGCTGATTTTTGAAAACCTACAAGGTAAACCAGTTCTCTGAATCTTGTGTCTATTTGACATATCCAGTAAAGGAATTTAGACTTAAACAGGCCAGATCCATTGTTGATTGAGATATCACAAGAAATCTGAGACTCTGAATCCTCAAAGATGAGCAAGGGAACTCTTGCAGATGGAATTAATTGTACTGATCGAGGTCGAGCAACACCTGCATCTTAAAAGTAAGAGTATTAAGATAAGCTAGAAATATGACTACGGAAAGCAACAAATCTCAATGCTATTGACAGCTGTAGTTGGAAAACTCCAAAAGAGCTAGAAATAAAAAGAGAAACTGATGGAAAAATAATATCCTCCGGATTGGAGTTCAAATATCCTCTAAAAACCCACCTACACAAATCAAGCTAACCCAAACTTTAACTAATAACACTTGTATCTTACAAACAAGCATTTTATAATACTCATTACATAATATTTTTCTATTGCAAACATGCATATTTCTAAAACTAGTTAGATAAAATCAGTAAGGCAGGAATTAGGAAAAAATCATGATTAACTGCCACTTGCAAAGTTCAGCAATCCAAGTTGGCTTGCATTACTCTTTTTTTTCAAAAAATTTGGCATGTTTTAGAGGTCCAAAAACCACAATTAAATCAGAAAACTTTGGGAAACACAATCATATCATTGATTTTTGTGAAAAATTCAGCAAAGGGTAGTAGAGGTCGGTCATTTAGCTCTCAGTAAATTTTTAGGGTTGTTAGTTAGTAACCTCAAATTAGAGAACTGGCTGCCATAATGGTATAACTTCAAGATCACATAAGGGAGAATATAGGCCACACTGGACAGGAGAGATTGACAGGAAAGATTGTTTTAATCAAAAACCAATAACTTAATTCTAAGAGCAGTACAGCTTCAGCTGTTGATTCCTGGGATAAAAACCCACAAGTGCAGTCGACAGCAGGTTCTGGGATTGAAAACCTTCAGCAACCACCATTGTTACATAGCATCAGCACTAGCGAGAGAAAGAAGTGAGGAGTTACTGGTGACCTGCTAGAACATTGGCAGATTTTTTAAAGCTCAAAAAGTCAATGAGTATGATGTCCCTTTTTTGGCCATTCTAGAATTCCCAAGGATCTCCAACTTTCTTGGAGAGTGACATCCTTATTGGTTTGGAGTTCCCTTATTGACATTGAGTTATGCATATCTTGTTGAGTCAGTTGATGCTTTCCAGGAACGATTTTATCATTTCTTGTGCACTCCAAACTTCTTGGAGGAAAATTCTTTTTTTTTGGAAAGTATCTATTTGTAGTAAGTTGGATCTCCAGTGAGTTCCTGCGTATGTTGGCACCTTCAAATTTCACTTCCGGACCTATTCTGTAATTTCCATATCTTCAGAGATGGGCATGAAGGAAATAATTTAACAATTAAATAAATAACTGTTAAATTGTCAAAAAAAGCATATAAATTAAAAGACAAATTAATTATTTATAAGGCAAATTTTAAAAGTGACTGACTATAGGGCCAGAAAAGCAAATAATTAAATAAAGTCACTTTATGGAACAAAAAGGCTTATTTATTTAAAACTGATTTTAAAATCAAATTTCTGAAAAGTTATCTAAAAAAGTTATAAAAGAGGTTGAAGAGGCTTATTTTCATTCATTCTAGATTATTCATATATGATGAAACCCTTCGTGGGAGTTTGAGCTGTTGTTCAGCTTGTCAAGCCCTGGGACGGAAGCCCTACAGCGAAGATTGGTTTTGGTAGTGAAAGATCTACCCTACCTGATTTGTAGGTGGAATCACTCACATTTCATACATGTTTCAAGGATTTGCTGGAACAGTTTGAGTTGTTGGTTACCATTTTCACAGATTTGTAGGTACAGTTTATGAAAATTTTGCATAAAATAAATAATATCTTATTTGCTTTGTGTGCAAGTGGGAAATAACAGGTAATTTACAATGCCGTGTGTACTTTGGAAAATATGATTTAAAAAATTATTATTTTATTTCAAGCTGGAAATATACCCAACCAAGCCCAAAGGGGAGTCATATTTCATGGAAAGGAGAGTCGAAGCCTAAAATCTGGTTAATGAATGCCTTTTTTCCAAAATGGACCCCAATAAATCCTACGCAGATATAACAGGGAACAAACGTTGCATATAAGAAAGTCAAAGGGGAGTCAAAGCTATATTGAGGAGCCATACATGTGATGGGTGATGAGCACACGATTATACTGAAAAGAGGGGGTGAATATAGGACAATTGTTGGAGATTAAAATTGTCCCTTACCTAGCCACACCTAATTTTTGCGTCCCTTAACCCATTAATTAGATAAATATTGATTATTATTTAATTAATCCCCTTTTCCATCCTAATACCCTTAATTAAATAAACATTTATTATTTATTTAATTATTTTACCTTTATCCTATCCCTCTAATTAAATAAATACTAATTTATTTAATTAATTAATTTCACAAATTCCTAATTTACCTTTATCCTTGTCCATTCAATCGTAGCCTCTCATCTTGTTCACATGGATCATAATCCAAATTCATTGTCCCCTTCACATGTCTAATTTAAGCCATATACCCATTCATTGAACCTAGACACCTATCCAAAAGTCAACCCAACTTTATATCCGATTCATCCGTCTCAACTTAACATCTTAATCTTAGCCATTCCCATAAGGATGTTGCCTTAACCTTATCACAAGCCCTAGATCCTATCCCTCGCATGACACTCGTCACATGACTAAAACTTTTATCCAAATCCTTAATCCTCATTTAATCCTTGCCATCCATTAAACCTCTTAATCCTAGCCCTTGGTTCTCTTATTGAGAATTCTATTTAGAGAGGCATCTGATCAGAATTTGGCATACATTTTCAGGTCTGAAACCAGTTGTATCAGACTAGTAATATCCCACAATTTTGCATATAGTTCATTATTTGGGCATCGAATCTCCTCTTGGTGCTTAGCGCTACACTCTAGAGAATTAAGCTATCAGTTTTTGGTAACCATTGAGGCCTTGCAGCAGTCACATCATTTATTATCAGACCCTCCATATGCTACAGCAGGGGAGACTTTGATACTTGTTGGATTTGGCTAGAGGAGGCACCAAAAATTTAGGATATTGATTGCTTCCTCAAAATCAGACCTAGGCGATATTTCCAGGTGCATTTGTCACTTGTTCCATTGTTATTTCAGTTGGTATTCATGAATCTATGGCTGTCAAAAGTCTTCAAACTTTTTTGTTAATTTGCTAAGTGTGTTTGTCACTTGATGGTCATTATAAGGAACTGATTATTTCATGAATAAAGGAGAATAAGTTGCAGCTCATCTCTTGTTGATATAACTTTGATGATATCGGTTTACTTGCCAAATGTTTGTCAAAATGCCACTTGGTTGTAAGTGCATGTGTAACATTGTAAATTCATCTCTATGCATTGGTTAAGGGTCCGGAGAGTCATTTAAGCATCTAGATGATACTTTATGCATTGTAGTGTTGATTCTCAAGCATTGGAAGCTATCTATAGTCATTTTAATAAGGACATATCAGACTGATATTATAGACCAGCAAGCTGGAAGGTTGTCCGTGAATTGTTTGATTATATTCCTTGTGTCTCATAAGCACATTTTCCGACATACAAGAGCAATGGATATTACAATTACACCGAGAGCCGTAATTATACAGCCACAATCATTCGTCAACAATTTTATTTTTGCATGGACTAAATCTAGCGAATGAGTTTGAAGAACAAGCATATTAAATAATGTAATGTCTCTTTAATGGTCATCTTAGTTAGTTTAGTTTGTTTCTAAATTCGTCTTTAGTTAACAACTGTTTCATTATCTTGTCTTTGTAAATCTATTTAAGGAGCCTTCATCTACTTTGTTTAATGTATCAATTATTTGAATATGGTATCAGAGTGGGAGCTGGTCTGAGTCTGACTCTCTCACAAGAGAGCTCAGAATTTTAGGAGGGCCATTTTTTTCAGATTCGAGGATTTCAAAAAATCGTGTGCATGCGTGAAAGCTTGTTCATGACGAACCTTTTGCTTTTGAAATTTTTCAGGATTTGTGCTTCGCAATTGTCTAAATCGCGTGAGATCTTGTAGAAGGGTGTTGAAGGTCACAGATGTTTTTCTGCTCACGCATTTGTGTTTTTGCCACCTGACCGTGTGCAAAGGTTTTGACGCATTTTTTTCTTCCCAGTTCCTGTTCGTGACGCCGCATTGCAATGTTTAAACCAGCGTGAAGGGTTTCCCTTTTTTTCAGCAACGACGTTGTGCGAAGGGTTTCCGTTTTTTATGCAACGACGTTGTGCCTAGTGAAGGTTCACGTGTTCATGGGATTTTCTGCCCGCGACTGGTATTTTCCTATCCAACAAATTTTATTTTGCGGATTGTTTTCCTCTGTCAAACATGTGCAAGGCGAAATAGGCTATTTTCTGCTCACGTGACGTGGATTTTTCTTTTGCAATCTGCGTTTTTTTTCCCGCGTGAACTTGAGGCTGTGTTTTTTTGGCGACGAATTTGTTTGTGATCTAGGTGTCTTCTTTCTATGGCTGCGAGTAGAGTTTGTGGACGTGGTGTGCCTGGAGCTGTTTTCTGTTTTTCTGCAAGCGATGGAAGGTTTTCTCACAATCTGCAGTTATGACTCATGTTTTGCCATCATGTTTATTAATCTCTTTTTGCATAGTTTATTTTTAAATCATGGGTATTTTTACCGATCAATGTATTTGAATTTTTATAATTTTTTTTCTTAAAAAAAAAATTATTCTAGGTTTTTCATAATTTTTGTCCTTCAAAAATTATGTGGGTTTTTTATAATTTTTTTCCCTTCAAAAATTATTATGGGGTTCAAATTTTTTCTTGAAAGTTATCATCTAAAATTTGCAAAGTTCGCGTATGATTTAGGGTATTTGGGTTTATAGTTTTTTCCTCAAAAATTATGACGGGTGTTTCTATTTAGCGGTTTTTACCGTTTTCAACGAAAAAAGGATGATTTGTAGCTTTAGTTTTCAAGGTCGACGGTTTTTCCACAAAATTTGTGGTATCTTGCAGTCTATTTAGGAGTTGCTGGAGTGAATAGTGCTCAGTGCTCAGTGCTCAGTGCTCATCTACAAAGTTTTTGCGATTTTTGCTAAAACCGTGTTTGTTGCTCTTTGGAGGGTTTGTCGATTTTTCCTCAAAATCGTGGTTTCAAGTTTTTTTTGGCTTAGTAATTCATGACAGTTTTGTAATTCAAGTGTGAGGGTTAAATTAGGTTGGACGAATTCTAGTACTTTAACATTCTGCAGATCCAAGGAGGGTCTCGGCAGCAACCGAGTGTTCTAAAGATAAGGGGTAGCCTTCTTTGTGTTTGTGACCAAAAGACTTGGAGATTGTCTTGTGTAGGGTTGTTAGGACAATGACCATTAAGGGAGGGTATTAAATAATGTAATGTTTCTTTAATGGTCATCTTAGTTAGTTTAGATTGTTTCTAAATTTGTATTCAGTTAACAATTGTTTCATTAAGAAACATCGTCTTTGCAAATCTATTTAAGGAGCCTTCATCTCCTTTGATTAATATATAGATTATTTGAACAAAGGATTCCTTTTTTTGTATGGTTTGCTTCTATGCTTCATGCAACTTGAAATTAAAAAAAAATTCTTGTCTTGAGCCCATGCATAATGACATATGTAAGGTTTAAAATTTTGAACATAAATATAATTTCTTGCATTGTCACTATGAATTCTTACAATGAAAAATAAATTGAATGAATGATTCAATAATCGGATAATTACATTGAACGATATACACACGTATATATAGAGGTTACAAGACGATGGTCTATAATTAGAACATAATGTTAAAGTAAAAGACTAAAGAGCTAACTGCTAAATTAAGCGTGACAGCTAAATTAAGCTTAAAAATTGATTACAATAGGTGACTAACATAGAATTAAATATTCTAATACCCTCCCTTAATGATCATTCTAT
The DNA here is from genome assembly GCF_030272615.1 of Cryptomeria japonica. Lineage (NCBI taxonomy): Eukaryota > Viridiplantae > Streptophyta > Pinopsida > Cupressales > Cupressaceae > Cryptomeria > Cryptomeria japonica. Next base: position 581,090,267 of record NC_081412.1, read on the forward strand.
CTACTAACTAACCAAGGAACTAAAAATAGGTGGGTAACATACAATTAAATATTCTAATACCCTCCCTTAATGATCATTCTATCTACTAACCACCCTACAGAAGACACTGCAGGTCTTTTGATCAAAAATGAAAAGAACACTTTGCTGCAGTGGAGACCCTCCCTGGATCTGAAAAGTGTTAATGAGCAAGAATACCAGAATCCATCCAACCTGACGTTGGGTAGCCAAACTGAAACCCGAAACCATGATTTTGAGGAAAAATCGGCAAACCCTTTTACAGAAGAGTACCAACTCCAAAACTGACTGCAAGATACCACGATTGCAAATGCTCGCCCTGGCAGGTGCAACCCAAACTAACTGCAACAAAGCACGATTTTGAGGAAAAAAACCGTCAAACCCAAAAATAGGAACCCTTGAAAAGAGACTTAACGATTTTGAGGAGAAAATCAAAAAACCAAGAAATCTGAGGTTACAAATCATCGTTTTTGTGGAAAAAAATAGTAAAACCCAAATAATTAAAATCTTACACAAATATCGTGAATTACAGATGAGATAATTTTTAAGGGAAAATTATAAACCCTGCGAACAATTTTTGAGGAAAAAATCGTGAAAACCCTCCCATGATTTTTTGTGGAAAAAATCAGAAAACTGACAGACAATTTTTCAAGAAAAAATCGTGAAAACCTTGGGACCTGTAAGACGAGGTCTGGCATAAATCAATCTGATAAAGGTAACGATATTCAAATATCATGAACATGCATTGTTTCCAGGTGTTGTGGCAACTGTTGAACTTTTGACTGTGTTCCAACATGATGTTGATCAATGATGCCATCACAAAAATGGAGGTTGAACAAGGTCAACCTAGTGAAAGCATGAGACAGAAAAATCTGATTCAAAAATCAGAATAGAAGCAACTGCACAAAAAATCTGAAACCCTAGAGGAGAATTCTAGCACGAATTTCAAGGTTTGGAAGAAACCCAAAAATTAAAATTTTCTGCAAACTTAAAACCTAAAATTTTTCCTGAAAATAATCAAAAAAAAATAATAATTTGCAGAAAATAAAAAAAATACCTCTGATTTTTTTGTTAAAAAAACTAGAAAAATATTGATGATTTTTTTTTCCAAAAAAATGCAAAAACCCTAGGTCGGATGTACAACATAAACGGCACCCAAAAGACACCAAAATTCCTAACATCCACAGAATTAGCAGAAATCACTGACTGTTTTTAAAGTCCAAGGCAAATTCGTTAGCACAAAATTTGAGGCACAGAAAACAAGGCACCCAAAAAAATTTGAGACTAACCCAGAAAAGCTCTCGAAAAACCCACCAAGAATTTGAAATCAGAATGCAAATTGAATGGCTCAAAAATTGAGGCACAGAAAATGATGCACCTAGAAAAATTTGACGAGGATCCAGTTGAGGTCTCGAAAAACCCACCAAGAATCTACAACTAGAATAAAATTTCGACTTGAACTGAAAGGTCAAAACCCTAGTCGAAAATTGCAGAAATCCTAAGAAAATTTTCAATCTGCAAAAAAAACCTCCAAGATGCAGGACCAAAAATCTTCAGAACCCTAAAAAAAACATGAACCGCTGCCCAACACAAAGAAATTAGCCCACAAACTAGAAAGCCTCAAAACCCTCAAAAAGCCTTCAAAAAAGCAAAATCATTTTTTTATAAAAAAACAACAAAAAAAATCTAGAAAATATTCCAGAAAGAAGGATTTGTCAAACTTTAAAGAATCCCATCAACCCGCTCTGATACCATGAAAAATAAATTGAATGAATGATTCAATAATCGGATTATTACATTGAACGATATACACACGTATACATAGAGGTTACAAGACAATGTTCTATAATTAGAACATAACGTTAAAGTAAAAGACTAAAGAGCTAAACGCTGAATTAAGTGTGAAAGCTAAATTAACCTTAAAAGCTAATTACATAAAAAAAGTAAATGACAATTAACCAAGGAACTAAAAATAGGTGACTAACATAGAATTAAATATTCTAATAACAACATGGGTGGTGTAGAGGGTTAGCATGAGCATCTGAAATCTGACACTTCTGAGTACAAATGTGGGATCAATGGAGGCAACTAGTTCTATTGACAGTGCACATTGTAATTGCCCTTCCAAGAGATTAAAATGTTTGCCAACGATCCCTTAAACCAAAAGTCCCCTTTAAGACATTTTGCAACTAAATTGCAAACGAAACCTAGGGCAAGATGAGACACTAAGTTGTGGATATCATTTCTATCAACTTGAATTTCAAGGTAATATTACAAGAGTTAATGCACACCTCCTTCATGTTTGAGGCAAAGGTATAGAGATATTTGGGGAATTGTCACTCAAACAAAGAGCTGAAATATTTTAGAGGGGGAACTGCTTGCGGGCTGTGGATCCTCCCTGCAGAGGACTAGTCTCGCTCCAGCTCACCACTTCCTCGACCCCAACTTGGCAATAAAGTAAGTCCAAGGTAAGGCAGGTTGGGCGTTGGGTTGGGTCGCAGGGATACCCTTGTCGTAACGAAAAAAAAAAGAGCTGAAATAAATAGATTGCGGGATTGTGGTGAAGACCAAACACTTGTAGCTTCTACCCATAGTTGCACGGAGACCTGTCTCCAACCCCCTTGGATGCATTTCAGAGACCGAGACGTCTCCGAGACGCATCCCAGTACCGGAGACCTTGGCTCAGATGTCTCCAATTACACGAGGCTTCCAACTGTAATCTCTGAAAGACTCTTGTTGTCTCCCATGCAAAAGGCGCTAACTCCCACACAAATAAAACAAAAGCCCCTAAAAATTAAAAGTTAAATGCATCAAAAAGCTAGAAAATAAACACACCACAAAAGAGAAAACATAAGCCAATGCAAGGCAAGAATCAACGTGAGCTAACAAGATGACAAGTATTTGTCATTCAACTATTTGCAATTCGATGCAAAACTCAAAAGATATATTTTCTATATTCTTGTTGTTGTTCTTTTAATTCCTTTATGTAGACTTTGTGGTATGCACAATGGGGATGAATTCTATTAGATCCTTGAGAGTCGAGAATTTTCCTCTGATATACATTTTCTTTCTTCATTCTTATGAGTATATCTATATTCATATTCTTATATATATAATCTACATTAACATTATCATACATATAATCACATTTTACGACTGAAATCATCAACAAAAAGCAAGAAATACCTGCACCCAGTAACAGAAGTAGTATTCATATGACCACATACATCAGCATGGACCAGCTGCAGTACCTTAGAGGCTCGCCATGAGTCACCATCCTTGAACGGTGTCCGGTGCTTCCAGCCTGGCAAGCTTCACAAACCCGATGATTCTGAGTCTGAATATCAGGTAGACCATGTACTAAGTCTTCCCGAACAAGCTGTGCAAGATAATGAATGTTCAGGTGACCATATAGTTGATGCCAGACTGTTGATAAATGAAGATTTAGCTGCGAAGGCATGCTCAAGAGAATTGCTTGTATCCACAAGTCTATATAGACCATGATCCTCAATGCCAACAGCTACAGGAGTGCTAGAAGCACGATCAACAATCGAGCACTTATGTGTACTGAAAACGACATCCAACTGAGGAGAATGCCGCATAATCTGACTGACAGAAAGGAGGTTAAATTCCATACCAGGAACATAGTACACATTGAGGAATATGAGATTCCTCCCTCCAGACTGTATCAGTTTAGGGAGAGAACTCAACAAACTAGTCACGCCTGTGAGTGAAATGACAAGAAGCACCAGAATCAATGTACCAGGCAAAAGACTTCACATGATCTGCAGGTCTTTTAGCCATGAAGGCATAAAAGGCAGACTCTTTCTTCTCTGTGTGCTCAACAACATTGGCTTTAGGCTGAGACCCTCCCTGCTTCCGCTGCTCGGAAGCCAATCTAGTACAGCAATCTTTGATCATATGACCAAATTTGTGACAGTAATTGCATTGCACCTTCTTTTTCTTGGAACCATCTTAAGACTGAGAAGAGCCCTTCTGCTGAAAGGACTGGGATGACTGGGATTTGCCTTTATCCTTGTGAAAGGATTTGGCAACAAAGGCATGTTCTGAGGAGGCTGAAGTAGCACCGCTACCAAACTGTTGTTTCCAACGATCCTACTGCAAAAGTTTGGTGCATGTCTCTGGAAATTTCAGATCAACATTAGTAGAAGTAATGTTGAAAGTCTCTATAAAGTGCTCATACGGTTTTGGTAGACTTTTCAAAGTGACGACTACCAAATCCTCTTCCTCCATTTGCCGACCAATAGCTTCGAGTTGATCTCGAATGTCCTTAATCTTTGTAAGATGCTCCTATAAGGACATGCGTTCATCCATCATAATGGAGAACAGCTGATTCTTCAGAAAAAAGGCTTGACTCTTGTCGGATGTCTCATGCAACTCCTTCAGATGCTTCCAGATTTTTGTCGCTGACTTGCCGAAAGGAATCTGAGGTAGTTGGTCATCTATAACAAAGAGCTTGAGAAGCCTAACAACTTCTCGATTGCGGTCATCAAACTTGTCCTGGTCAGCTCCACATGTTTGAGGACGGGACTCCGTGCCCAAAACAAGATTATCCAGGCGGCAATATTCAAAAATAGTCAGCATGCACTGCTTCCAAGTGTTATAATTTTTCCCATTAAATTGTCGACTGCCTTCCAACATCAAGTTGGTCAATGACGCCATCTTGCACGTTTCCCAATGCACGAAAAACGAAAAAACTGAGAAGAGGTGCTGGCACGGAATTCAAAAAAATTGAATCCCAATGCAAAGATAGAGGCAAATGTAGGTACAAACTTCAAAAAAATGAAGTACGACAGGCACGAATTTCAAGAAAAAAATTCCGGCTGACCCAAAAAGAATCTGTTGTCGAAATCTAGATCTGTTGGCTCAAAAATCGAGGCACCCAGAAAATTCTGAAAACAATCCAGTTGAGCTCTCAAAAAACCCACCAAGAATCTGCAATCAAAAAAAAAATTCGACTTGATCTGAAGGGTAAAAATCCTTGTTGAAAATGCAGATTTCTGTCAAAAAATGGCTGAAAAATTAGCAAGAGGGAAAAAATCGCATCGCGTGGTCACGTGAAATGCAGGAGAGACGGGTGCAGGAGAGGGCAGAAAATAGCTAAAAACACTAGTAGCCGCAGCCAAAACGATCTGCCAAAAAAACAAAATTGCAGAAATAGACTGCAAAAGACAAAACGCGATTTTAAATCACGTCACCATTCATGAGCAGAAAGAATGACGCGAAAAAACCCTCGACCAATCCACACAAACCAGTAGCAATTTCGAATACACAAAGAAATTTTTCAAAAAAAGCTGCTAAAAAATTTGTGACGAATTTTTTTTTGAAAAATTATTTCGAAAATAACCAAGGCCCTGATACCATATTACACAAGTAATTGGTAAAAAATTGAATGTATATTAACAATGAGCAAACGCTGAATAAATAGGATTACAAAGAATTACAAGAGGGCAAGTTTCTATAAAGAATTACAAGAGGGCAAGTTTCTATAAAGAAACTGCCAATAAGATCGAGCCAGATCTTATTAAGATATTTACACTAAGTTTACAATATTGAGCATTAATAATAAAATAATAAAGTATTATTCTAATAGGAGTCACCTCATATGATCACATCGCTTAGCAATCGAGAGGATTTGTTCAAGAGAGGATAAAATACTTGGTATTTTATCCTATGTATGAAGTGCATAAAAAACACATCAACAGTATGCATGTTGAAAAAAGTAACAAAATGGAAAAAAGGAGGTATGAAGAATGCAAAAGTCATATATCCAAAATGTTGGTTGTAATTAGGGCCTGCGGATTCCTATTGCCTTAGGCAACATTGGAATCCACCCCCCCCCCCTTTCTTATAGAGCTAGGCCCATCACCACTCGGCACTTAAGGTTTCACGCCACACACTCAAATAACATGCCTCCTTGATAGGGCCGACCCCTTCAAGGTAAATTAAAAGGAAAAGCAATGAAATGTTTAAAGTAAAGGAGGCCGACATGTTTAGGGATCTATATGTCTCCTATATATGCAACACCTTCCTCTCACTTAACATCAATCAAGTTTCATGCAAGTAAAACAACCCTTGGTGAAGAGCGAAATTTATCAAAGTCTTTTATAGAGGCAGTGAACTTCCATAGAGGCAGTGAACTTCCACATAGAGGCAGCGAACTCCATAAGGATTGCAACCAGCAAATAGCGAACCTCACATGTTGTAGCAGACTCAAATAGGAGGGTGCGAACTTGATCTAACAGCAGCAGATCTTACCTTGAAGGCAGCGAACTCTCTTAGAGACAGCAGATCATCATACAACATTGAAGACTCCAATTAAAGGGCTGTGATCAGATAAGGAGGACTGTAACCTAATTATTCCTCCCTCATGGTGACTGTAAAAGCAGATAAGTGTATAACTTCCTATTGAATTCTAAATCATAAATCAGATCTGAGGATCCTTTGGCTGGGTTTTTCCTCCTAGGAGGTTTTCCCAGGGTAACTGTGCATTGTCTTTAGTTTTTCATTTCCTTTATTATGCCTAAAGTCTGAAAACTAATTAGTTAATTAATCTAAATCTAATTTTCTGAGTTGTATGCAATCTGAAAGTACTAAAGATAACACAAAAGGCTACCAATTCAAATCAAAACCTTTCAAAAATAAAGATTTCATAAGGATGTATGATATGCTAAGTTGGGGGGAATGATGAAAGCCATTTAAGTCCCATTTTATTTAATATTTAATCCATTTTCATATGCCTTAATACCCATCTTCATGTACCACTTTAATAACATATTATGTATTTTTATCACCTTTTGCTGCTTATGATTAAATATATATAAGCAATATTTAATATAGTTTTCAGATAAAATGTGAAAATAAATATTAGATTGTATTTACTAATAATTGCTTCCTCTATGTTAAGAAAATATAATTTGCGGCATGCTATTGGAGGAGGAAAAAACAAACTTCATGTGTCTCGTAAATATACTTGGAAACAAATAATTTCATCTACTGGTCTATTTTTAAGTAATTATGTGTTGTGCTAAATATTAGTAATTTTGTTATAACAACAAATAATTTATTTTCATACTAGTGGTATGAAAAAGTATATATTATTTGCTGCTACAACTAATAAAGTTGTGATGAACGTATGCCAAAAAATAGCTATTTTCATGGCAAAACAAACTCTTATATTTATGGCTAGTTTTATTCCAACCCACAAGCCATATATAATGCCATAAGGGATGGCACGAGAATGGAATCAAATGCTATAGAATGGGGCTGCAAAAATGTAATAGAGGATGGAGAAAAGCATTGGAAAAATAATGCAGCAATGTGATATCCGTGAGAATAGATAATAGTTGAGAATTTGTTGCACGCCTATTCATTATATAAAGGCAATGTAATAATAGAGATATAATAAGAAGGCGGCTTCAAGAGAATGTATTTTTCAGAAAAGAAATAATACACACCAGCTGGTTTCAAGTAAAAGGAGTTTGCAGCAAATCATTCTATCACCCCGTGGAAGGAGAGGAGGTCCCACTCGCTTGAAATGGTGGTGTTGCTAATTTTTTTATGTTATGTATTTTATTTTAATGTCGTGGTTTGTTTTACTTATTAAAATGTGTGAATAATTTTATGATTTCTAATGAGTGAGTTATTTTCAATTACACGTTTTTAATTTGGTTTTAAATTATTTATTTCATAGGGACTATAATAGCATCCTGCACAATTCTTGTAGCAGATTTAATAATAGTGTATGATTTTTGTAGCAAAATAAAGATTGCTTTTATGTTGTATTACATTTCATCTGCACTCACCTCACTACCTGCAACCCTTGTGCAAATTACCACAACACTTTTCGCAAGTTTACACCCCCGGATTGGCACTTAGAACAAACTGAATTTTGTTATTAAACATTAGATCTATTATACTCTTTGCCCCAGTTTTGGCCTATCGTATTCCAAGATTAATATTCTAATGGAGAAAAATGACGGTTACCTAGCTCACTCATGGGTACAAAATAGTGATGGATGGGCAGACAAACATGAAGTGTCGTCCACTCATCAACATCATAGTCACATGTACAAGGCTCTTACTTCTATAGAGATATCAATAGTTCGAGGCACCGCAAGGATGCTGATTTTTAGTTTCGAATTGTTAAAGATGCTATTGAGGAGGTTGGACAAAAGAATGTGGTCCAAGTAATCACAGATGCAGCATATGTGTACAAAGCTGAAAGGATGTTCAATGGGGCTGCCTACAACTGTATTTGATGGACTCCTTAATGTGCACATGCCATGAATAATGCACTCGAGGATATGGGAAAAATTGGAAAAATTATGTACTCTTTAAGACTTTCTCCAAGAAAGAATTTCTGAAACCTATATAGACTAGATATGCATCACACTTCATTTTCTTGAATTGAAAAGAATGCTTGAGCTGTAAGATGCATTTCAACTAATGGTCATGCAACATAATGGAATTAGTGACCCAATTCTAAGTTCGAACAGGGGAGGAGCGTTAAGGAGGTGGTGAAGAGTCACATTTTTTGGGTTGATGTGAAATACATTGGTATCATCACTACTCCAATATTAAAAGTCAATAGATATGAAGGACAGCAATGCAACTAGCCATGGAGAGGTGCATGAGTGCATTGGCAATATGCTTAGCAAAACAAAAGCCATTGCAATTCTACAGCAGAAATATTCAGCCAATAATCATAAAAGATGGGAGAAGATCAATGGCACTTCCTTGTATATGATCGTCCATGCATTTAATCCAAAGTAGTACATACAAAGGCTTGGCAAAACTACCCCTTACAAGATGCTAAAGTGAAAGTGGGTTCATGAAGGTTATTCAAAACATCTATGATACTATAGATGTTGGCATCATTCATACTAAGTTGACAAAATTTTCCTCTTAGGGACTAGTTTAGATATCTTAAATACATCTATCTAAAAAAATACCAAGAGATTTCAATTTGGACCTTGTTGTGACCTAATCACACATCACCCCATCCCAAATGGGGACCCCCTACTTTAGGCCCTCTCGGTCGTTTGGTTTTGTTTTTGGGGGTCTTTTGGTGGCAAACTCGTCAGTCTCTTAGCTTTGCGAGTGTTCGGGGGTCAAATTGATTAAGTCTGCTTTTTGTTTGAGTGAATTTGATGAAGTCCAGAGCATGTTTTGTCAATTTTAGGGTTTCTATCTTTAGTCCTAGATTTTAGGGGTTTCTGTTAGGGTTTTGGAAAAACTGAACATATAATTGGAATCGTGACCCTTCAAAGAACCTCCCAATAAAATTTGAGCCAAAACAGAGCAACTTTCTAGTTTTAGAAAGTTGCTATTTTTTAGGGATTTTATTGAGTCCCAAAATGTCTTCATTTTGCCAAAAATCAAACTTACTATTTTTAGTAACTTCTATTTTTAGTAAGTTTCTATTTTTAAAAAGTCTTTCCTATGTCCTGTTTAGGGGTCTAACACTGACGTTCTAAAAGTTTCTATTTTTGGAAATCATTTTTTGACAGGACCATTCAGGCAAAATGATGAAGGTCGAGCATTCACGACTAGTTCTAATTCCTAAAAGTCAGAAAGTAGATAGAGAGTCAAAAAATGGCAAGTGTTGGAAATCCATTCCTGAAAAGGAAAGCTCAAGACATTCACCTAAGTCTGGGAGAAGCAAGATTGATATTCCCTCGCCCTGAGGAATTCACACCCAATTGCCAAACAGGGCGCCAAACTGGAGGTGTCATGGAGGATACAAAAGTCACACCATTCCATGACATATGTGAAAATCTGCCCAACATGGAAGAAAGGCACCAAAACTCGAGTCATGGAAGGAGAAAAAAAATGTTGAATTCCTTCCTCAGGGAAAATTCCACCCTAAGACATGGGAGGGCGCCAAATTCTGGGGTGCAAGGAATCCATGGAAATATTGAAATTCCCCACCAAGTGCAAAATGTCGCACTAGGAAGATGTAGGGTGCTAAACCTCAATGGTCTTGGAAGGAGTGCTTAAGGAAGGAAATCCTTGCCTTAGTCAAAATAGTGCCCAAGAAGGTCATAGGGCGCTAAGGTTGAGGGTCCTTGGAATACATGGAAATATGATGAATCCTTAACAATGATAAAAATCCGCCCAAGGCATGGTGAAGGCGCCAAATCCAAGGGTAGATGGAAAATCCAAATGATGTATGAATTCCTCTACAAGCAAGAATAGCACCTAAAAAGGTGATAGGGCGCTAAAATGGATGACTCATGGAAAACTTTGAAAATCACGAATTCCTTGGCTATGGTTAAACTCTGCCCTAGTCCTCAGGACGGCGCCAAATAGGAGGGTGTATGGAAAATAGACAAAACAATTAATTCCTCCTTCATGAAGAGATTCCGCCCAAGAAGGTCAAATGGCACCAGAATGAAGTCAACGTGGAAAGTGTGGAAGATGAGGGAATTCCTTGCCTAGAAGTAAATAGCACCTAAGGCATGAGGAAGGTGCCAACCCAAGGTAGTCACGAAAAATATGAAAGGCATGAATTTTCCTCTCCAAGTGGAATCCACACCCATACACAGAGATGAGCTCCAAAATGATTAAGACATGAAAATGAGGAAAATTCCATGCTTAAGCTTGAAAACTTAAAAAATTGTCTAAGGCATGAAAATCCAAGGGTCAAAGAGGAATAAAAAGCAAACAATCCCCTCAGAAATTTTTAATTTCCATTTTTAGACACCGAATCTTATCAAAATCTGGAATTTTTTATAGATTTGGAATCGTGAGAGATTTTTCTCTCTAATGGACCCAGGTTCTAAATTTTAGGGAGATCCCTAAAAAATAGGAGATGTTGGAGAAGCATGGAAAATTTCCTCCGGAGTAGGAAAAGTCAAGCTAAGACAATGAATCGTGCGAATCTTGAAGAATATTCCAATTTCCCTCCAAAATTTGAAAGAATGGAAAGTTAATGAGTTGGCAAAAGAATATTCTAAGTATGACACGACTTAGTGCATTAAGAGAAATTTCCAAATTCAAACTCAACTACAAGGGAAGATCCATTTGCATGCCGCAGTGATTGGGAAAGTATGATGCATAATAAATTCAATTGCCAAATTAATGCCTCCCAACTTAGCAACACGATTTGAAGAATTCTATATAAGCATGAAGATGCATTTCATTTCTCACGTGCAGAATTCAAGAAAGAAGAATTGGAGAAGTGAAGAAAGGTCATACTTGGTCGATTTTTCATCATTTTCAAGGTGCTTTTTCAGGATGGCGGAATCAAACAAGGCGGCTACTATCACCAAGCAAGCACTGATCAAGGCAGAGATGAAGGGCTTCTTTCCTATTTCCCAGATATATTCCAAGTGGAAGGAAATGAGCGATACCAATTTGGGCACATTCAACCTGGCTACCTTCAAGATTAGAATGTTCGGAACAGCAGGATATAATCCATCACCAACGGTTGTCAAGTTTGTCAAGAGCCGAATTGTTGCGGCAGCTGGTTTTCCTCCTGCTATTCAATGTCCAGATTTCATTCTGGAATGTGCAAAGCATTATAATCCAGAGCGGAAGACAATTTCAACGTCAAATGGCAAGTTGTTGGCGACGTTGACTCCAGAGTCAATTGGTGAAGCTTTCGAAATTCCTTCACACCATTCCATGACATACAGGACTATCAACGGAGCTCAAGCAGTGTATGATGCGGGTTCTGCCAGGTGTGCTGACATGATCAACAAATAGTGGTTGCTGAAGCCTCGGCCACATATTTCCAAAATGCCAAAGACTCGCTATCTTTGAGTTCAAACAAGAATATGTGGACCTGATAAAGATGTTGAGCAAGGTAATGGGATGTTCACATACTATGAATTTTGAAACATAGATGTTCTTCTACATTAGCGAGATCATGAATGCAAACGAGCTAGTTGATTGGGCCAGATTGATTAGTCATTACTTGCACGAACAGTTGAGGAACTTGAAAGAAAGAAAGTCTCAATCCTTCTTCATGAGCTCCTACATAATTTATATGCTTGCACGAAGGGGAAGATTTGATGGTCTGCTTGCAAGTGGAATCGTGGGTTGCGCCAGATTGATTAGTCATTACTTGCACGAACAATTGAGGAACTTGAAAGAAAGAAAGTCTCAATCCTTCTTCATGAGCTCCTACGTAATTTATATGCTTGCACGAAGGGGAAGATTTGATGCTCTGCTTGCAAGTGGAATCATGGGTTGCGGACCAGCACAGCTGAAAGTGCATGAGTGTTATCCTTAGTTGCATCTTCACAATGTTAGTTCTTACAAGCTGGCGAACGACACCTTCACTACGTACTTGACGCGGCTTATGCAGAAACAGTTGCACGTAAGGGTGTCGCCACAAGCAAGGGCCCCAATTCAAAAATATGGAGCCGCATTCTTACAGTTTCCAAAATTCACCTACATCAGAATGCAGGGATTCTCATTCCAGTCATATAAGTTGCCAAGGTATCCATCTGACAAATTCATATTGTTGGAACTCTATTGAATTCCCAGTTGTCCTAGGTGATATCATGGAAATGTACCTAAGTTTGGAAGCAGCTGAGAGTGCAGCGGAGGAGTTAGCATTCTATCGCCAGCCATTTTATACATCCAAAGCTCAGTATGATCCTTACCGCCAAATCAGAAAGGTTGTTGGTGTGAAATTCATACACAAATTTCACTTAGAAGATTATTGGGCAAGTGTCGAGGATGACCTTGAAGTTCGAAGAAAAATGCATTCCAAATTGCCCCTTGACACCATCAGGATAAGTTAAATTTACCAAGTGTCGGATCAGGTGAAAGAGGATTCAGACCTAACACAACCTGAATTTGAGAAAGTGAAAGATCAGCCCATTCAACTGCCAGAGTGGTTGGAACCCGAAATTGATGATTTAAATATCTTGGCTAGAAATATGGAGCCACGTTTATATTTTTACAAGTTTATATATTTTTTATATGCCAAGATTTTGAATATAAACTGTCTATATTCATAATTAGTTTTACTAAATATACACCTATTTTCAGATTTTCTATAAATCATTATAAAAATTTGTTGTCTCCAAGTACCCCCGTCTCCTATTTTGAAAAATAGTTGTACCAGTACCAGTACCAATCTCCAAAGTCTCCAAGTACCCCCGTCTTGATGCAACCTTGTAAGTTCTACCCAACCCTTGAGGGGTCCTACTCCTATTAGTATTAGGACTTTCCAAACAATTTATACTTTTTCCCTCTAGTTTAGAGGCAGTAGAGCCTAAGGGAAAACATAGAATGACTAGAAGTAGTGATGTTGCAAACATACTAGTAGAGTTATTCAATGTTCAAAATAAGGATGAGGAAAATGATGTCATATTTGCCAATGCAATTTCAAAAGATAATAAGACCAGAACCATCAAAAGTGCCACCTGGGGAGACAAAATTGAGGACGACAATCTTTGATAAGAACTATTGTGATGGGAGCTATTTACATCCCATTTTATTTAATATTTAATCCATTTTCATATACCTTAATCCTACCGTCACATACCATTTTCATACCATTTTATATATTTTTATCACCTTTTGCTGCAGATGATTAAATATGTATAAGCAATATTTAATATAGTTTTTAGATAAAATATGTGAAAATAAATATTAACTTGTATTTACTAATATTTGCGTCCACTATGTTAAGAGAGTATAATTTGCAGCATGCTATTGGAGGAGGAAAGAACAAACTTCCTATGTCTTGTAAAAACACTTGGAAACAAATTATTTCATCTATTAATCTATTTTTATGTGATTATTCAGTTGAGGTGTTAATAAAAGTGCAGAGAAAATCAGCTACTATAAGTATGATCAATCATGCTTCAGTGGGATTGAGATCTTTCATGGTGTTGCAGTTCTTTTAATAGCTTTTGGTTCCTTGTTTGAGATTCACAGTTGCTGAGTTACTTTAGCTACCAAACCTTGGCATAAATGGACATGCAAATTGGTAAAACGGTCAATTTAATTTTTCATTGTTTTATCTCTTAACTTTACAAATGTTGCTTATTGTGTTAATCATATAAGCAGCTTTGCCACCTATCCTCTCCTTGTTTCCCGAGGACAGTGAACCCTTTGAGTTGGGGGAGGTACACCATCCTTATTACCTATCTTTTCACACAGTCTTCATTTTGTCCTTAATTATCCCGTCATAATATCCATTATATTTAACTTTCATAATCATTCATATTGTCTATCATGTCATCCATCTTTCATATCTTCATATAGCATTTCCAAAAATAACGCTATGGTACAAATGATAAAAAGAGGAGAAAAAGAAATTGAAAAATGAAAAAAGAAGAAAAAGGATGAAAAAAATAAAGAATTGGAGGTATGTGCTGTGACATTTTCACAAATAGCCCCATTGCAAATGGGGACCCCCACTTTTTTCACTTTAATTTAGGTAAGATGTTTTTCTTAGATTGCCTTGGCTTAGCAATAATTTCCTAGTTTTAGCCTTTGCTTATGAGAGGCTGCCGTATCAAGATTATAGTTGTCAATTAGCAAATGTTGTCAAAGTTGTCATGAAGCAAGAAATGTTGTAAAAGAATGCAAAAAGCTGTCAAATTGCAAGGAAGTCATCTGGAATGCTAAGTTGTCCAAGTGTTTGCAAGCTAATGTAAATTTTGTGATGAATAGGTGAAAGTCCCTATGGAGATTGAATCTCCACTCCAAAGATTTGAAGTGAATGATAAGGAAAATCCATTTAGTCCCTATGGAAATCGAATTTACACTATAAAGATGAGCAAGTGAAGTGAATTTGAACGATTTTGACAAGGAAAAGAAGTATAAGGATTAAAAAATCACTATAGGGATAGATTTTCCAACATAAGCAATTAAGTTGAAGATCAGCTTGTCCTTGCTCCAGTCATTTTTTCACTCCAAATATGAGATGAAGAGTTTTTTGAAGCAAGAGTTGAGATGAATTCAAGTGAAAAGTTATAAGGATCAATTTGTCCCTATCCTAACCGATTTTCCACTCCAAGTGGGAGATGAAGAAATTTCAAGGCAAATTTAAGAGCAAAATGTAGGGACAAAAATCAAGTTCATTTAGTCCCTATACAGATCGATTTTCCACTCAGCACATAAAGATCAATTTTCCTATGGGGGGTTGCATTAAAAGTAAGGACAAAAAATAAGGATCAATTTGTCCCTACGGAGGTCAAATTTCCACTCTTCAAGGCATTGAAAAGACCAAGTAAAAAATTCATAGGGACAAATCAGAGAAAGTCATGGCTCAAAAGGTCCCCAAGCACGTTGATTCTCCACCCTCTTCATCATGTGGACTAAATTCAAAGAGAAATTCATAAGGACAAGGTAACAAAAGATAAGGCCAAAAATAGGGACTGATTTGTCCCTATCCTTATCGAATCTCCACTAGGCAAAGTACCTAGCAGGCATTGAGCAAAAAGGTAAGGACTGATCTGTCCCTATATATATCAAATTTCCACTTGACGGTAAAACTTGCTAAGGTAAAACAAATTTCCATAAGGACTAATTTGTCCCTATACACATTGATTTTCTACTCCTCATTTGGTGAAGGAAATCAAATACTAAACGAATTTCATAGGGACTGATTTGTCCCTATCCCTATCAGATTTCCACCAATGAGCAATCAGAATTTGAAATGGAATTTATCCTTGTGCGTTGCAACTTTCTGCCATGGTATAGGAACTAAGTAGGGATCAATGAAAAGTAGGGACAAATTTGTCCCTATGAGGTGTGATTTTCCACCCTATGAATGAGACTTAAGCACAAAATATCATACAACAAGCTGAAACGTGTGAATGTGGACTGAACTGAAACGTGCAAGGGAATAGGTCCTTACCTAAACTTGAAACATGTGGCAAGATACAAGATAGGGTCTGGTCGAATTAAAATAGGTCCTCACAAAACGTGTGAAGAAAATATAATGAAGCGTGTAAGATAAGGTCCTGACCCAAAACAAATGTCTGGACCTAAATCTGAAAGTGCAGACCTAAATTTAGACGTGCTGAGGTGGTCCTAAAAATGAAATGTGTAGCCTTCATGAAGCATGTGAATACAATGGATAAAAACAAATGAAACGTGTGGACCTAAATCACAACATGCAGGCCTAAATCAATCATCAAATGTATGGACCTAAAAAGTATACCATGTGGGAGGCTTGTATTAACTTGAAATGTGTGGAAGGAAGCCCTAAATCAAGGCATGTAGATCCTAATTTAAGCCATGACCTAAATGCAACATGGAGATAAGGGGGATCAAATTGAAACATGTGAAGCAAGAAGACCTAAATGCCAAATGTATAAGGGAGATTACAACCAAATGGAGTAACCCATATTGAGAGATGAACTGAAATGTGTGGACCTAAAGGTAAAAGGTGTGAAATCAGAAAGACTGACCTAATGGTCAAGACCTAAAGCATGAAATGTGGGGAAGACTAAAGCTAAGTTTCATCCCTTTCAAAGCATGAAGAGATAATGTGAAGCATGTGGGATTGAAATTAGGCCCATACCTAAGTGAAACACTTAAGGATATGATTAATTTTAAGGGATTGATTATTGTTTCTTTGATACATAAGTGTTTTAATTCAAATTTTATTTCTTTTGTAGGTCTGATTGCAAGTGGATACGGGATAAAGCACAATAATGAGGAAATTCAAGAGGCAAGATGAAGACCATCTTTCCAAACTCACACTAAGGAGCAGAAATTCACAGCATATTAAGAGCGGATTGAAGGCATCTTTGTTTTCTTTTCATCAGGCCTAGGGTAGACTATGTACCAAACAAGGGAGGTGATTTATATCAGGTTTTGGGGTGACTTTCCATTACCAGACATTCAAGGTGATTTGTACCAGATTTTGAAGCAAAAATAAGGAGCAGATCAAACAGTAGAAGTTGGTGATTATGACATGGAAAGCTAAAGGAGTAAAAATACTGTAATCAGCAGTTGATTTCCTCAACAGTTAGAAGCAATTACCAGCATTCATTGAATGTTATGAGCAATCTGAAATTGAAATTTGACAGGTGTAATGTGAAGAAAGACAATATCAAGATGTTCAATGACTCAATATTGTAAAAGGATCAAGGTCAAGCTCCAAGCAATATAAAGAACTTCACAACGTTAGAGAGATCAACATGTTCAAAAAAGTTAAATGGAAGCTGATTGCTACATGGAAAGGAGAATTTCAATCATATCAAGGACTCAAGCTCACAGATATGATTACCACAAGAGGATGACTTCATCAGCAAGTTCAAGAATACAAAGGGAGGCAAATCAACATCATAGAGGTCTTACACATCAATATCAACATTCAACACGATGACTCCAAGGTCAAGATACATAAGGCGATTGCAACATTCAATAGTTACACCAAGGCAAGGCGAATTTGTGTCATGATGAACATGGAGGCGAATTAGGGACAACACAAGGAGAATTCCTTAACATAAGGATGGAAGGGCAAAGCATTAAGAGGAATTCCAAACAATATTTCTCAACATGAAGATGAAATCCAAAGGATCAAGTGGAATTCCAAGCATTATGAAGAGTGTCCAAGGGAATAGTTAAAGTATTCCAAGTCCAAGAAAAGGAATTGCAAGATCAAACATCACCAAGGAGAGAATTAATTCAAGATTCCCAAACATGAGGGTGAAATTCAAAAACTTCAAGATGAGGATGGAAATGCATCACAAAGAAGAAAGAAAATTCCCATTGAATTTGATTGTAATCATCATTTTGAATGTAATATATTCAACATTTTCATTATTCCGTGCAATATGTTTAGCATTTGAAAGTTTCATTTGTTATTCCTTATACATTTTTTATAACTATTTTTTAAAGTACTATATATACTTGCAATGTTGTCCCATCGTGATCCTTGCACCATCCCCAATCTAGGCCCTTGGTCACCCCATCCTTGAAATCCATCCTCTTGTTCCCAATTTTGAGACTCCATGGAAACTAGTGAATAACTAAATATCCATGTCCCTACATGGGTGTGCATGTTTACATGTGTATGTTAGACATATATATTCAATCATATCCTAAGGTCTCCAAATGACTGCAATATCCATATTTCTATACTAGTAGCTTAAGATTAAAAGCAATAAATAAAACCAGTCCTAGCTTATAATTTTTTTTCTTGGATTCATACAAGAATTATGGCATGATTAGGTACTCTGCCAAAATGAGGAAGATGTTAAATCAGTTTTATGTTTAAGAATCCTATCTTGTAGATGAACAAGAATTATGACTCGTTAAAAGTCCTTAGGCAAAGTGAGCAAATTATTAATTCAATCTTGTATATGACCAACTCTATATTAGCTTATCTAACTTGAAATCCCCAAAGCTCTTCTTCCTTGCTTCAAGCCTCTTATTCGTCTTTGTGCTTTTAGTATTGTACTATCCCTTGAAGAAATCTAATGCATATAGGATGGTAAATCAGCAACCTTCCTCAGTACCTAGACAAAAATATTACTGCAAGCACTCAGAGAGGAACTAGTCAAATATCTCTTGAAGCAATCAGATCCAAATAGGAAGGTGCATAGGCATTCTTCCTATATATCAAGATAAACCATAACTCCATAGAACAGTAGAAAGAAAATAGCTAACATTCCATACCAAATTGAGTGAAGGAAGAGAGACGGGCAGACAGAGAGACATCAAAAAGCACTGACAATAAGAGGATAGACATCACAAGTATAACAAGAACATATTTCATACTTATGTATTGTAACTTAAAATTTCTGTATATTGCAATTTGTTGTACATCCGAGGTTTAGTTCCTACTTTGATGCTTCAGGGATAATTTTATTTATTTTGATCTCTTCTGGAGAATTTGTACAGATTTAAAATTGTCATGATCTTAAAATCAACAAACTCCTTGCTAATAACATCAAGCTTTTGTTTTTCAAAATGATCTATAGGTATCTCTGATCTCAGGTATTTGGAAGGATATGACAAAAGTGGACATACTATTAACTTATCAAGCTACACATGATAAAGCCAATATACAGAAGGCATATGGCATCTGCAAAGAATACTATCATTTGCAGACCTTCAAGAAAATAGATAATACTTTATCAAACAAAAGCTTTAAAGATTGGTGATGTATAACAGTTACTATGTCTTACCTCTTAATATGAGAACTTGTTTTATATTGTTCAAAAGTTTCCTCTTCTTATTTTTTCCCACTTCCAAGGATTGTTGTCCATTAGCAGCCAACTCAATAGAAATATCTAGATCTCCACAGCGTGTGTAGAGGTCGGAGACAAACGATCCAAATGGCTTTATAGAGGCACCTACAAACATTTGAAAAGCCAAATATATCAAAGATATTCCTTCAAAATGATACAGTTTCATACTGTGAGGAATTTGAAAAATATATGTTTTCGTTCTAGCTCTAAATTTTCATTTTCTTTCTTGTAAATCAGATTATTTATTCTACCTTAGTTGACAACTGTATTAAAATATAAATCTATAAAACCGACTAAAGTTTTCAATAACAACAAACTTCATCCAAACCTTGCACTCTCAAATGCAACTTAATCAATTTCATAGACATATCCAAACATACATCCTTAAATAAAGGTCGTAGAAGCAAAGCATAGAACTGGAACTCAATCAAAAAGCATGCATTTATCATTTTAATGTTAAAATGGACATTTGAGTCATTCACGTTTAAATTTCTGTGATTTTAGTCTACACCAATAAACCATACAAACAAACAAAAAATCTGAAAGAGTTATTATACAGAGGAGCATGGTTCATATTAGAAAAACAATATATTAAAAATTTATAAGTATGAGACCTGCATTCTTGCTTCAAGAAAAAAAATATGTTCTCTTTTTTTACTATAAAAATGGAGGGAAACCTGCAGCATATATGACCTTATAGAACTCAATGCATTTGAGGACAGCTGCCAGCCAAGAAAACTGGTCTAAAAGACAAAAAAAGAAGAGTAATAGCTTCAAGATTCAAATTGAATTTTATCTCAAGCAAAAACAATGATTGAAAAGATGAAAAACCAGCTGAAATGATATTTTCCCTAGCAAACTCACCGTAATTTCCTCCCACAATCTTATGACACTCTAAATCTTTTAGATCCTTATACTCCTTGTCAGATGTAACAATTAGCACATTTCTTTTGATTGATGCCAGCCTCTCGGATTCTTTTAACCATCCCGAAAGAATGGGATACTAAACATACTCAATAGCAAGTGTGACAGGCAAAAGAACCCAGAAAGCTTGACCTTATACTCTCCAAAACATGTAGTGTGTAGCTGTACAATTGATGCTCATCATGTCAAGAATAACATGCTGTTCCATATGAGCTTCCCTCGTACTAGTGGACTACAGTGAATTATTAGCAAGTAGTTACAAATTCTCCTTAGGTAATACTAACTGAAAAAGCTCTGCATACAACGCATGCTTATGCTTCCATGATTCCATCTATTTGGCAAAGTTGGAGGGATCTAGAATACCATGCACCAATATCCTATTTTCAACCTAGGAACTCTTTCCTTCATAAAACGTTTAGAAATGAACTAGTTAGTTGACAAATTTAATCTGTTAATTATAGGGTTGCTGGATTTGTTTCAAGGGCTCATTTTCATTTATGCTTTTACATAATAATGCTAGAATTTTCAGAGGTACTACCAAAAAGTTGTACGGACACCCACTGTGTAACTGCTCTTTCACTTCACAAGTGTTTTAAAGGAGCAGAATTCTTCAATTTATAAAATCAAAAAGAGCTGAATTTACAATATTTACAGCTATTACCTGCGATGTCTGTTGGAACAATCTTTTTGGACCATATCATCCTCATTGCATGAGTATTTGTACAAATCCAAAAACTTGGGGTAATCATTATCTCCGGTTGAGGAAACAAACTTAAATAATACAGTATTTGAAACAATGAATCCAAGCTTGAATGCAGTAAGCTGACGAGAGATGCAAATAATGAACCTTTTCAAATTACACAATAAATTTTACTCAACTTTATTTTGAAACATTATCCCTGATTTAATCAAAAATGTGCTCATGTGTGAAGGAAGTTTAATTTCTTCTGAGTTCTAATTCTTTTGATGTTGACTTGGTTTTAAAAAGATGCCCTTCCTATTATTTGGTTTGAATGTATTAAAATAGCATTTTTTCCTTGTGTTTATGAATATCTCAGCATTTTTTAGCATCCTGAATTGTCCCAATTAAATCCCAAGCAATTGAATTCCATTTGTACTTTTGGTTTGGTGAGTCAATCCTAGTTCCAAATAATGCTACTATGATGTGTTCTCTAAATTCATTCTTTACGCTTCTCATGCATCATATGAGTATTTACAAGTTTACATATTTTTTTCTATGCCAAAATTTTGTTGAGTCCTGCTCCGAGTCCAAGCCAATATTTAGAATTTTGAATTTTTTGCTGAGCCAAGTATGTTTTAGTATTCTTATGTTAAACAACATAAAACCATTGTAACATGTATTTACTTTTTAGGGTGCAAAATTAGAATTTCAATTATACCTTAGTATTTGGGTCATAGTAATAGAGAATATAAGCATTTGCAGGTGTCTTTTGTTGGAAGAGATGTGGGGAGTAACCACGCTGCTTTCCAATAGCTGTCTTTTGTCTCCATTTGAAAATGAATGTCTACATATTTCAGGATTTACATGAACAAGGAATGGACACAGATTTGCAAGTCTTGTACACATTGTATCTATTTTATTCTACAACTTCTATTTCATAAAAAACAACCTAAGCGAATATCATTGAATGTCATGACCCCGATCAGGTCATAATGAATATAATAACAGCATTCACTATCATGTCAGAAATAAATAAATGGAGTTAGAAAATTGTCTTAATGAATAAGACTTCACAATTTTCTAACACCTAAGCCACCAGTTTTATCCATTCCCTTGATCCGCAATCTTAATGTTATCAAACAAGATGTCTCTAACCCGGCACCGATGCATAGCATGACCCAATCAGGTCATAATGAATATAATAACAGCATTCACTATCATGTCAGAAATAAATAGGAGCTAGAAAATTGTCTTAATGAATAAGACTTCACAATTTTCTAACACCTAAGCTACCAGCCCATTAGGCATCCGCTCCCTTCATCCGCAATCTTAGTGTTATCAAACAAGATGTCACTAACCCAGCACCGATGCATAGGATGATTTACACATAGCAATCACTATGCAACAGCACTTATAATTATGGTGGAGGAGTGATACCAATCCAGGCAGCTATCCCATTAGTTATAAATCGGCAATCTCATTATTAATAAAGCAAGCAATCTCATTATTAATAAAGCAGCGGTCTCAACAATGATTAAGGCAGCAATTTGATTATGTTAACAGCAACAAATTGTTAAGGGGCAAAAGTCAGTATGAGGAGACACCACTCTTGGAAAGGTTCTGACCAAAGGAAGGGACATAACCCTCCAGTGTAATGTGAAAGCTACTTAAGGAGAAACTTCAATTAAAGAAAGACATCAAACAGATCAGAGATCATTATCAAATCTGCCCTCATTGAGTAAGAGTAGAAGGCAACATTCATAAAAGAAATCACATCAAATCAGATATACTTAACCTGCAACAGCAGAGTAGAATTGAATACCCTGCAGATAAACTTATGTTCTACAAGTATTGGGTATGAATTATAATTATTATATATTTAATACCTAATCTCTCATATATATTAAATATAGGAATATTAAGAGATGCTATTCAATGCAGATTCCTAACTTATTTATTAAATTACTTATTCCCCCCACAACTAACCATGTGGAGATGAGAAGGAAATACGAGGGAGACGAGATCCCCTTCTAAGTAGGACACCCCATGATGGATGACTGACATGTCTGCCACATGTGGGCCAAGGGAATATTATATTCCGCCCTTAGGCTTAGATAGGAGAATTTTCAGGCACCCTATTGCAGCTTCCTCTCCAACCTCTACGATGGTCAATTGTTGGAGAAAGTCACAATCATAGGTGGGTGGATAAGGTGACACGAATAGGGAGGGCAGAGTCTAGCACCCCCACTAGGTAGGCAACCCCATGTTGGTTGGCTGATGTGCCTGCCACATGTGGGCCAAGGGAGTATCATATCCGCTCTTGGGCTTAGTGTGAGGGTTGCTTTGGGCACCCTCGTGCTCCCTCATTCAACCCCTATTACAGTTAAATTCTAAAAATGAACTATAGATATTACATGATTTATCTAATGGGTATGATGATTATTAATATATATATACACTTATACGTTTGATCCCTAACCCTTGTAGACATAATTGGTCTTCTGAATTATATTTCCAAAGGTGTCTAACATGATTGCAGGATAAACCAGGATTTATCTTGCTTAAACCATTTTAATTGGTAATGCTATAACTCT
Source organism: Cryptomeria japonica (assembly GCF_030272615.1). Classification (NCBI taxonomy): domain Eukaryota; kingdom Viridiplantae; phylum Streptophyta; class Pinopsida; order Cupressales; family Cupressaceae; genus Cryptomeria; species Cryptomeria japonica. Next base: position 581,113,684 of record NC_081412.1, read on the forward strand.
AACTAATTTACATCTCTTATTTTAATGAAACTTGTGATTTGATGGCAAGATTTAGGGCAATCCCAAAAGAGGACATTACATTGAACACCATATTTTAGTGCAAAGTGTAAACAAACAAGGCCAAACACAAATACTGAACAAAGGAAATATTCTGGCTTCCTATTTATTTGAGTGGACATCACTGCATGGTCAGAAAAAAAAAAAAAAAAAAAAGAAATTCCATGCTAAATAATTAGAAGCTCTAACTAATTCTCTTGCCTAGCATTCATTAAAAAACCATGTCAGATGATAGTAGATTACCTTTCAATGGCTCTAAATCTGTAAGAACCATTTTGATTTTTGTGATCATCCTTGATCGTTTCTCGCGATCATCCTGTGAAGGTTGAATACGGGATATAACCTCCTGAAGCAAGAATTCTAGAGCACCACCACCAACTGAACCCCTGTTGCCATTTGGAACCATAGGTTGTTGCCCTGTCTTCCCTATATATGCAGCCGCTAAAGAAGAACGTCCCGTTTTATTCATATCTTTCAGTTTCTTCTATTTGCAAATGATACAATTACCCTCGGTATGGAGCATAAGACACCACAGTCTTCCACGGTAGCTTATAACTCTTAGAACTGTTTGTAAATGATACAATAACCCTCAGTATAGAGCATAAGACGCTACAGAGTCTTCCACAGTAGCTTATAAACCCTTAAAATGAACAATAAACTGAGGTTGCAGGTTCAAATTCTTCAGCAAAGGTCAAAAAGCATACATAATCCCACCAGATAACGTCAGAAGAAAATCAATTATTTGGTTGATGAAATAACATAAATATGCTCGCTGTGTGATGCTTCAGATAAATGTATCTGTTCCCTTTAATAATTTTCTTTCTCAAATGTAGCACCATTCAGTAGTCAAATCAAGTATAGGTGAACTGAACTTACAAATGGACCCGCTTCTTTAATCCTAAAAAACATTGGACAATTCCTGATATTATGAAATCATCTGATGCATCTGGCATAACAAAAAAAATTATAAATTAATTTATTTTGCTTGATTAACCTCTCTACTATATTCCTCCTCAATAGGAAATTAAAACCTTTCTTCAGTTAATTAATCATATAACAAGAAACGTTTAAGACAAAACAACAAGAATATACCATAACAAAGTCTTAAACTAAAATAAGTGGTAATTAAAACTTTAAAAACCATTCTTTCCCTAACAAGAAACTGTACCAAAAGCTATGAGAACTTTGCTATTTAATTTTAAATGATATGTCAGAAAATATATATACTCAAAAGGAATACGATGTATACCAAAATGCTACCTTACTGTGAGCACTAGCTTCATTGTTGTTCAGATATATGAAACTATTTAAAGAAATGCATCCCATTTCCAAAGGCACAGCCACAATTCGCAACCATTATTGAATTTGTTCATCACTTCTTGCATTCTAGGCTTTAGAATAGAATTCCCTAAACCTATTCCCTTTTGCCATTTTTTTAGAAAGTCTTGTTAGAATAAGTCCAGAGCTTCATTGTTAAATCCTAAGTTACCAGCACACCTATTCCATATTCATGATAAGCAAAGTTGATTTGAGCAATTGTGTAAGTCCCCAAGTGAAAACAGCAATTCACATCGACCATTGAGTTACCCACTTGTCAAGACCTCACTGTAGAAACCTTGGAATCATTTGAGTTGATCTTACCCTTAGCATCTAAGGTGATTTTGTTCAAGAGAGGGTAAAGTAATTTGGTATTTTATTCTGATGCTTGCATGTGCATAAAACACACATCAACATGTCTATGCAGCAAACTAAATAGCACTGCCAAAACACTTTTTTGGCATTTATTATATAGATTATAAATCAGAACATAATGTGGTTCGATTTTTAATCTATTTGATAAATGTCAAAAAAATATCTTGTTAGTGCTATTTAGTTTGCTAGCAAAACTTGTGACTTAGTTTATGGATACACAAGTGCTGTCAGAATGTTGTCAGTGTAGAGAGAGTTAATGTGTTAATATTGTATCAGGTACATTGAAGATTAGTACATACTTGTCCTCTTTCTCTGATGGAGTTGTTTTCTGTTAGGGTTTATCCACATAAATTCTGTGTCTATATGGTTCACTGATTTTATTGTCGATACTGATTTATGCATCTAAATAATATTCTTTTATGGTAATCCCGCGTAAAGAAACATATTTCAGATTTGTATAAACTTTGTAGAAGATTATGTTGCAGGAATTTCACCTTGTTGCTCAACATAAACTGGCAAAAAAATTGGGTAAATGTAATGTCCCCTACCTGATCTATTTCAACATATTAAAATTGATTGATATTCTTCAATCAGCTATTAACAAGTGCTTATCTACTTTCCTCATTAGATGATTAATATCATTATTAATATAGATATCAGACCCTGTTACTACTTCAGTTTTAAGGGAGAAGGGTTTACGTATGTTACCAAAGCGCTTAGAGACCAACTACAATAGGTTCCCTCAAAGTTTACAGACCCAAGCCCTTACCTATCTTGGGTCTATACCCTCAAGGCTTATGGGTCGTTGATCCCCACCCTATCTTGGGACTTAACCTAGTGCTTGGATTTAGACTGCCCCTCTTTGGAACATCTCATCCCCATCTTCTTAAATACTGACAGTAATAACATGATTTAGACTATAAGTACACTAACTTCTCATGTATTATAAATATATACGAAATTAAGTATGACTGTCATACATATTGCAGTTTATAACAATATTATTACTAGATTCTGCATAACAGCTTTATCAGGCTTCATAGACTAAGCATACATATTAAGCACATCCCCATGCATACCACCAAGAACACAAATGTTACTGCCTGTAACTTGATAACAATTCTGATCTGATCTGATCAATGGTGATGTCACTAGATGCTTTTGATTCCTTCCCTTTATATCTCTCAATTTGAGGGAGAGGTCACACCTCTTCATCATGTATGCCCTTTGGCAAGAGACATACCCTTTCACCATTAGCACCCTTTGAAAGAGTGCAACTCTTCATTATTTCTACCCTTTGAAAGGGACACAGCCTTTCATAATCAGATCTGCACTTATTATTTAAATCAGATCTGCACTTCTCATTTCCAAATTATCCCCCCCTCTCAAATGAGGTTTTCTTCTCCCTTTTCTATCTCATTGTTAAGGGAGTCGCAACTTTTCCTTTCATGTCTTTTGACTTTTCATTAGCTTAATTAATTTTTAATTAATCATATTTAATTATATTATTTTATATTTTAATTTTATTATTATCATTTATTATTAAATTCTATTTCAAAGTGGGGACATTACACCAAACCTCAGCCAAAGACTCTGCTAGTCCAATTTAGGCCTTTGACCTGAAACTGCTATTATTTTTCTTGTCTCTTGGTGGCTGGTAGTCTGTAACTCATGCTCAGACTCAAAGACTCTTGCCAAAACTCCAAAGGACTGGATGAAACTCAGAACTACAGAATCCAAAAGCATCTTTTCATTTCAAGTAATATTGGGTCACTCACCAATTGGCAGTTTTTGACTGACTCGAAGAAGACTCTCACAATTATGCCTAGATGCATTGCCTTATCGAGTAGAAGGGAGATGTACTATCATGCTTCAGAGTTCAGAGTATTGCCAAGCTTGGAAACCAAGACAAGGAGACCATACTCAACAGGGTTTGAATCTGATCATCATCATAAAGCATGGTAAACACTGTCTTACGGCCAAACCACCTTTACCACTATACCATAACACTCTACCAAGAGTATCAATGCAGGTGTTCCCAAGACAATAGACAGGATCATCCACATTAAAAAATCAAGCATAGAATAGACATCCAAAAAATACACATTCCACAGAGATCTTAAAAGATGTAACTCATTTCTTGCATCCTCATCGGCCAAGTTAGCTCATTTCTTTCTGCTTAACGACTTACATCCCATCCTCAAAAAAAAGTTCGTATCCTTTGATAAAATTAATACTTTCATAAATCAGAATTGCTTTACATTGGTACCTTCATCCATCTACTCTATTCATTCCTTTGTACTTCCTCCACAATCCTCATACAATTTTCTCTAAATTGAAATGCCAAACATAAGAATCTACTTCATCAAATGTCCAGCCAATGGGTCGAGAAGCATGAACCGTGGCATTGATGACAAAAAATTGGTACAAGCCCATTTTGTTTAAAGCCCATTCTAGTGGCAAATTCTAAACTTAAAATACTCTAATTTTACAATTCTCCAACATCAAGTAGCACTATCCATTACTCCCAATAATCGCCCGCCAAAATAATTTCTAGCTTTTTTACAGACCGTCCACCAATGCAATTTGCCATTATTTATGCAGCACTAGTAATCACGTCTATCAAATTTAGCAGAGCTTAAAAAGTAGAGCATCTCCTGCACCTAAAATCCATCGTTTAAAGCAGATGGGCACCACCTACAAAATTGAACCCGGGACCTCAAAATTCAGTTAGGTCCATGGGTATCGTGATTTAACCCTCTAGGACACCAAAATTAGAGATTAAAGCATAGAACTAGGTAAATCTAAGATACATTCACCTCATTACACTGGGCAATTCTCAAATTCAAATATTGTTATCCGCAAATTGTGATATTAACAATCAATCTTTCAATATCCTCTATAACAACCACCATTGCACATCCTCAAAAGCTATTTCAGGGCCCATTAATTTTTTTTCTTTAATACCCAGAGTCACATTTCCATATGCTACTCGCGCACTTTCGACTACTGTTTCTTATGACGAACTAAATTCAAGCACAAACTAAACTTTCTGAAGCCCAGTACACAAAAACCCAAAAGCCATGCATTCATACATACACATTGTATACACACACCCACATTCACACATTTGCATAACAGAAACACCATCACAGCTGGTGTACTCCATAGATTTAGGTTAAACAGAGGTCGATAAGAGTAAGCATCTTCACCAAATTCATGCATTGAATTTACATGACAAATTTAGAAAACAAAGCTCGTATAGCTATATACACCCTTTAAGAATCAACAAAACAGCACAATTTTACCTCATTTGTTGTAAGCGCCCGCAATCCTCTTCTCCCGTAGACAGAATGGAAAAATAAATGTTTATAAATAGGCGGATCATGCAGACTTCACATTCTCAACTGTCTACTGAAGAAGTCCCTAAAGACTATATATATATATGCCCTTCGTGCTTCCTCCGCAGCCGTTGATCTCTCTTCGCTTAATCTGAGTCGTTGATTTTCACAAAGCTAAGGCGTCCTTGAGAAGATCAACTCACGATGCATTCTTATATGGAGTTGCATCGAATATTTTTTTTTTTTTTTTTTTTTGTCCTTTTCTTTAATTTTTAAATGGGCCTTTTCATGGTTTTAAAGAGGTCTTGGACAAGTAAATTGGATGGAAACCACTTAGCATAAAAATTTCGCCACTTGTATTGGAATTGCTGATTCCTCTTTACCATATTGAGTTCACACTTGCATTGGGTTTAGTAAGTCATCATTCACCTTCACAATATTAGATTGTGAATAATATTTACTCTAAAAAAAAATTGTTTTTGTCATGTGTAGTGTAAAAGATAAATATGAGTTTTCAATTAATTAATTAGGAATTGTATTTGTGTATGTAAATTTGAATTTTATTTGTAAATTTTAAAGATCCAATCAAATATTAGATCTACAAATGAATTTAACAAAATTTAATAAAGAACTATCATGTAATGTAATTAAACCATAAAACAAACAAGTTTATATTTTTATATTCATGAGAAGTGTGTCTTCATTGTTCTCCTATCCTCAGTGATTTTGTATCATGTTGTTTGCTCTCAAATTGCACAAGAGCTCAAAGAGGAATGGATTGTGGTTGTAATGATGTAAGGATATGATTGTGATGATGTGTGATTCTAGAGAGATTTTGACATTATGTAAGTATGATAAACAATGTGTTTATGTAGAATGAGAGGAAGAAGCCTCTTTTATATAGATCATCCTAAAAATGGAGGCTTTTGATTAAAAAGGTTGTTGGTTGATAGATTTATCACCTAACTCTATATTATCACGCCCACAAAGGTGACAAATGTAACCACAGTTGAACCAGTCTAAACAAACTATAAATTGATTGATTCTCTGCTTATTTTACAAGGCGGCAGCTACCTTCAAATGGTATTCAATGAATAAAGAATTAACTGAAATGCTTTTAACCAGAAAGCAAATAAGGAAAAAGCGTTTAATCAGAAAGCTTTGTAAATGTATGCATAAAATACAAAACACTTTTTAGATTTTAATCATCAACCTTATTGTCTCTTGCTTGTGAGACACCAATGACAAAATCTAGATATATTTTTCCCTTGTAGGAATTACTTTATTTTCAATGAGGACATAAAGTCCTCCATTTTGCTCCAAAGGGTTGTACTTTCTCAACTTCCTCAATCTCCTGAGATAATGAAGTTTTGAGTCCTTGCATTTGGCTTTGGATTACTTTAAAATCTGCCTATAGCCCAACTATTGAACTTAGAAGATGAGAGCCTTCTGACCTTAGCCGTGAAATCCACTCATCCATCACCCGGCCCTTGGCTCCTACCTGTTCAATTTTCTTTAGAGCTTCAGTGTCCATTGAGGATCCTATGGGCTCAACTTCCTGAGAAGATTGTGTGACTTTCAGAAGAACATTAGTCAATTGTTCACATTTCTGCTTTAATTCATTCTTCTCATCCCTCTCTTGATCAAACCTCTGTAACAAAGAGTTGAAAGTTGTCTGAGAATCCAACTTAACACTCTCATGTGTTTCCACCCCAAGCTCTACGGTTTGAATGGTGTAATCCTCAAGTCGTATATTGCCTTTATCTTTATCTGATGCTGGTACCATGACCTCAGCATACTTCCTTTTAGAAGTCGGGTCTACTAACACCCAAGATACAGTCTTTGGCTTCTTTGTTCCTTTAGGCTTCAGAGGAACCAACTGCTCAAAATCAAACTCATCAGGAGAAATTACTTGTTTTTTCCTCTTAGGTGCCACTACCTCCATCCAAGGTGGTAATTCTGGATGGCCGATGGAGTAGTAGCTCCTTGCTAAATCTCAGTTAAGATTTTAGGAGGAGGCTGACTAGAGCTCGCAATGGTTTTGAGTGTTGTCATTGGCACTAATGTTGAAGTATCTTGTGGGACACCTGTCGATGTTGCAATAGTTGCTACTACTGACATCTCTTTAGTCACATATGGGAGAATTGAAGGCGTCGTGGATGCAACCTCAGTACTTACCTAAGGTGGAATTTATGTTATGATTGTAGTAACAGGTAAGTTCACCGTAGATTGTTCTGTAAATGCCTCTTTCATGGCTTCATTAAAATCCAGCATCAAAGATTCAATGGTGGATGAAGGAAAATCATCCAAATTGGAGAAATTGATTAATGCAAAAAATTGTTGACCAGTCTCTAACTGCGCCATGTCCATGCCCAGATCCCCATCATGAAACTCCTCATCCTCTTGATCAAAATCAGAATCAATAGAGTGAACGATCACCTCTGAATGATTTGGTACCTGTGAAGTGATTAGGGCATTTACCTCACCCGGATGTGATGTTTCTTCAACCTGTGCTTCCTCTCATTGAGGAATTTCACCTTCTTCAGTCTCCTTCTCTTTTTCAATTTCAATGGCAGGTTGTTGTCCTGGTTCCTTTGTAACTGTCCCCTGCACTGTTGATGATGATTTACCCTTCTTGGACCCTTTAATTATGAATTTAATTTTGGGCCCTTTCCCCTTAGATTGTGTCACAGGGGCCGAGGATAGTGCTTGTGGATTTGCCCTGCTTTTCGTTCTTGTCTCAATCGTAGCTGTCTTACCAACTGGGCCATCGCTATTATTGTCATCCCCAGAACTAGCAGGAAGTTGTTTCATCCTAAGATTCTTTTTTAACAGCCAAGCAATGGTTTTCCAGAATGGGAGAGATTCTTTGGGTGATAGATTTACTTTCCTTTCTCGAACATTGCATAGAAGGAAGTGGAGAGTCAACAACCTTCTTCTCATAATGGGTCTATCATGTCATCAGTGTCTTCCATGGTCATTGGGATTTTTGCCAAATTCAGGTTCTCAATCTGCTCCAAGGTAAGACGATTGAAATCCATCCTCCTTATATCTTTCTCATCTTGGCAATCTACCCATACATCCTCAAATCTAAAAACATGAGTGTAGTTTCTTTTAAGCTTATTTTGCATGCCACAAAAACCAAAATTGTTTTGTGCCTTGAATCTTCTCATTGTGCTCCATTGCATCTCTTCCTCCATGTTCTTTGCTTTGGGTTTAGTTAAAACTGAGTATCTACCAATAGATTCAGGAAACTTCAACCTAGTCTTATGTGCTTGTGATTGCTTTTCATGCACATAGATTAGTTGTCGGCATAATTCCATGAGGATGATTTTATCAGAAGGATACCTTGGCAAAATGAAGGGCTCACCCGAGAAACATACGATTCGGATGTAAGTGAAAGTTGGAAACTAAAGAAAAATGCATCCGAAATGGGACACCCTATTATGTGCAGCTTCTGACAATGTTTTTTTTCTGCAGGTTCTTATCAAACATGCACTTCCACACAACAAAGAAGGCGTCATTGACCCTTCTAAAATGGCTACCCTGATTCTTGATCGTAAGTTGATCATAGTATTCCCAGACAGGAACTAATCTCCTGTCACCTTTAGTAGACAAACCTGGATATTGCCTCATGGAAGCGGCTGCATAAACCAGGTAGGAAGTCACATAAAATTTCAATGTCACTTTGACTTCTTTCAACTGTGTGCAAAGTGCATCACTGATCTTCTCACCCCAATCAATCCTAGCAGCCCCTTTCCTAGTTATATTCATATAATAACACATCCATATTTGAAAGTAGTGAGAGTCTTTTAAACCCTTCACTCTTGATAACATGGTGACCATGTCGTTGTACTCCTCATTGAACTCACTCCTGTGAAAAAACTTGGGTCATCGCGAGGTAGTGGAATTTCTGGCAGCATAGAGGTACATAGTATTGATCACTTTCTTGCATTTGACCTCATTTTTCTCATAGTACTCTTGAGCACTTTCTTGAGAAATGTCAACTACATCTTCAACTCGAGAACCTTTGAAAACACTGTTGAAGAAAACACTATCCAGAGTCATGAAGATATTTTGATCAGCATCCCTAACCTGTCTTGTATTCAAGTCAAAGTGATCCGCTACTGCAAGAACAAATTTTGGATCATGAGCTACAACTGGGAAGGATGCATATTTATGCAACTTGGATTTGATCAGGTTTGTTAGGCGAGCGGGAGCTTTCTCAACTTGGTTAATAAACTCCTGCATACTGACATGTCCAATTTATGTATCTTTGATCTCCTAGATGTTTGAGTCTATTGAACTCTCTAGGTACAAATTCAAGTACTTATCATACTTATACTTCTTCTTTTTTTGTTGATGTTTTACCCGAAGAAGATTCCAACTGGCTTGAGGAAGGCTCTGATTTGTCGTGAGAGGGCTTTGACATTCGCAAATGACTGCATTCAACATTGAGGATTAGCTCCTTTTATAGTTATCATCATCAATAAAATCAACTTTTATCAATCGGATCGAAAAATTGGACACAGAATAGGCTTGGGAGTAAAACTATCAAAAATAGCAGGTTGGGGAAAAAAGTTTGATCTGCACTTTAGGAGACAAAATTTGCACATTGGACTTAAAAATCCGATGTGCAAGGATAAACATCTTTACTTGCATATCGGACTTTAAAGTCCGATGTGCAAATAGGGGAAAGTCATTGACACATCGGACTTTAAAGTCCGATGTGCAAATTGGGAAAAATCATTAGCACATCGGACTTTAAAGTCTGATGTTCAGGTGTAGAACATTTACAAAAAGACCAGCACATAGAACTTTAAAATCTGATGTGCTAGTTGGGGGAAAAGCAATTGATTGACATGTCGGGTTTTAAAACCCGACATGTCAACCAAAAAAAAAACTCTCCCCTCACATATCAGATTTTAATGTTTGATTGCCCTTCGACAACATAAAAACGAATGCCCTCCAACAACAGGAAAAAAAAAACACGAAAGGAAAAGAAAAACTATAAAACAAACAAAAAATCTACCCGAATCCATGCGGCCGAAGAAAATCAAGTGACTGATGAATCGAAGTCGAATTCGTGAGGAAAGGAGCAGGAGGGCACGCGCAGAGGAGAAAACTCAAAACAAAATGAAGAAATAACCTCAAAAGATTAATAAATAATCCCCAAATTAGCAATTTATGCAACATTAATTACTAATCACGCAATGCATGCAGAAATAAACCCTTGCAAGTCGGACTTTAAAGTCCGACATGCACTTTTAACCAGAAGACCTGCAGATCGGACTTTAAAATATGAACTGCAGGGGAAGGATTACCTGTAGGTCGGACTTTAAAGTCTGATCTGCAGGGGAAAAATCAAACCTTTGCACATCGAACTTTAACTTTAAAGTCTGATGTGCAATTCCCTTTGAAAAGAAGGAACCTTGCAGGTCGGACTTTAAAGTCCGACCTGCAGGAAAAACTGCAAATCTTAAAAACTTAGAAAACAATAAAAACGAAAAAGCAAAAAGCTAAATGAGCTAACCGACGAAGTCCATCAAGCTCTCCTAGAGGTTGTAAGGTACGAAACGAACCAGTTTCGTAGGGTTGCCTCACGATTTTGGTCGTCTTGAAATCGAGGACAACACTATATTCATCTAAAGATAGGTATACTAGTCCTATCTTGTATCATTTTTCATGTGGGATTGACCTTCCAGACATGGATTTAAAACCTAAATTTTCAAAATTCAGAATTTGGCAGACAACTACTTTTTTTTTTCCTTCCCCATAGTCAATTAAGCACATGTTTGCACTATTTATTGCTACATAATTGCATTCAAAGGCATTCAATTGCACTGATATTGCAATTCATCAAATAACATGAATATCAATTGCATTTACAAAAGGAATCAAGGACATTTCAATTTGAAGCACTAAAAGAAGCTTAGTTCCATATCACACCATTCTAGAGCATTTACACGATCAACGTCTATTATATGTGATATTTTACACACATTTCTAAGGATTGACCTAGGTAAACATGCACCTTTGCAACATAACAAACAATTTCTAAAATTTATTTTTAAAAAATTCTAATTTAAAATACTAAAAAAGGAAAAAGAAGCAGAGCTTAACCACACGAATCAACAAGTAGAAATACACAGATTGCTAAATCATTTTTACAAATACAATATAATTTTGTGATTGTGAAACTAGACTTGATCTATAATCTCGATTGTACACAAAGTATAATGATTATTCAAACTTTAAAATATACTGTAAACTAACATTGCGCATTTATAATAATATAATTCAACACATTAACAAGAGTCTTCTTTTTCAAATATTGTTATTTCTAATATTTAGAATAACCACACTCATTTATTAATCTAAAATAAATTTAAGGAAAGTTTTTACTTAGCTCCTAAGTTTTTTGTGAGGTAGCAAAGCTGGCAATCAAACTAAAGTAAATAATATAAGGATGGAATAGTTTGGTTTACTAAAGTAAAGACATGCAAGCATTCCTCGTTGCCTTGACTACTTGGATGACAAAATATACTCACATATGATATCTTATGAAATCTTCTCCTTTCCACAAGAAGTCAGTCGTGTTCAGTACGAGGAGTACGAGGATGACAGATCACGTCTTTTCCCTTTTCTGTCGCCTTTCGTCAAAAGCTTTAAGATTGAAGTCTCTTAACAGAAATTAATGACGTCAAAGGTAAGTGGAGGTACTGCTTCAAGAAAAATAAATATAGAATTTAATGTTGTAGGCTATTCTATTAAAGTGGGAGTTAGATTAGATTGCATTTAAAAGAAAAAATTTAATGGTGTACTTTAAAGTTGGATTTACTTTTACAAAAGATTGGGATCATATTTATTTTTTTTGTTAAGATGTCATAGATTTTTTTAATTGAATAAATTAAAAATTGATTTATATAAATAGATAATTCAAAAATTATTTGGAAAGTGAAAAACAGTTAGAGAAACAACACATGGAATTACAAATAGTATGATAATCATAATTAAATGTAGAGACCAACAACATGAATAGTAAAATTGCAACAATTAGTAGCCCAATAATAAAAGAACAAGAAAGAACAAACCAAAATAAAAAGAAAGAGGAGCAATAAGTTTTTATGAATGTTTGGTGTAAGAGTAAATTGTCTTGAATTATGAGATATAAAGTAATAGTTCAAGATCAATATAATTATACTTATACATGTAAGGATAAAAAGGAATATCATTATAATTGTAGCGTCCTAAAATTGCGACACTTGCAATTTCGACTGCATTTCGGTCTTCATGATGGCGACGCAACACGCAACCTGAATGGAGACCCCGAAACCTGATTATGACACTGAAAACTGCATTTTCTTGCACCCTGGCCTGAACCTCCTTTGCACCCTGCTGTCCCGGGAGGTGGGACCAGGGCGCCCAGCGCCCTGGTCCCTGGGTCCTATTTTGGGCCCAGTCTCTTTTGGACTTCGGGTCTTTATGTTTGCAAATTGGAAAATTATCTTTCCTGGTCGGCCTAAGGTCGGGAAAATCAATCTATTAACCCTAATTGACAAGTATATAAACTACATTTTCCTCTTTCATTCGATATGATGGAAAAAGCGTGGAAACTATACTCAAGCATTCAAGCATTCAAGCATTCCTTCAAGCAATTGATCATTCTAAGTCTCCATTCAAGGCTAAGTGTTGCATTCAAGACAAGGATTCAACCATTGAAGAGGAGATCACATACTACATGCTACATACAACATACAAACATACAACAAACAACAACATCTATACCTTCGCACATAAGGATACAAACATCCTTACAACAAGGTATTAGTACTTGTTTTACATTACATACATTGACATTTACAGCAATTTCTCGTTTCTTGGTTAATTCCAAAACCGGGGTTTGACCTAAGGGCAAACCCCTAATCCCTAACCCCCCAATCGTCTTCGCTTTTCTGTGTGTAGGTTGCAGGTACGCGGCTGAAATTGAAGATCTGGAATCCTTGTGCAGAGACGAATAGATCCCCCTTCGTTTCGCGGATTTTTCGGAGGACCGTGTGCATGCCGGGCGCCATCGTCCCGTCAACTTTTGCTCAAATTTGCAGGACAACGCTGTATCGACATTTTACTGCTAATTCCAGGTCCGCAGCTTCATATCATATCCCTATCTCAGTTTATAAGCGAATCTTTGTCACTTTCTATGCATTCCTAGCTTAATTCTTCTATCAACATTCTTTACAAAAGAGGGTCGCCTTGCTTTCTTAACCCTTGAAACACATTTAGCATCCAATCTTGCATTGTGTGGGATTGGATCTTGTGGGTTTCAACCCCTCTTTTGAATGTAAAGTCTCTCCCCTAAGTGAAAACCATCAACCCTAGTGAATCTCCCTTCTCTCTCCTTGGAGTTGGAAGAGGGGGGAGCAACTAGGGTTTGATCATTTTTTAACATATGAATTTAAATAAATATAAGTTGTATATATCTTACAATTGAAACAATTGACATTAAAAATTATATGGAAGTAAGTGTTGAAATAAACATAGAAATTAAATAAAGATGACAAGTAAATTGTTTTTTCAATTTGAATACGCACATAAAAGTTAGTTCGAGGATAATAGGAGTATGGAGGTCTCTTCAGATGGAGAGACACATTTGAATCGAGGAGAAGCAAGAAATGGATTTGAATTTGTGTGGTTCCAATGGTGGTGTCCCTGGCATGGATTTCAGAGAAGGTGTAGGCTTCGCTGCCAATAAAGGGTAGGGTAATGTGTTCCATACCGAATGTCTTTATGCTTCTATCCACTTAGACTAAAATGTCGCATGTGATGAGACTTTGTGTTGTCTAAATGACTCTTCTCAATCTCATCTGTTATTGGGTGGTACTTCTAAAGATTCCATCTTTGATGCTTCTCATCTGAGTGAGGTCTTTGATCAAGATCTATTTGGATGTGTGAGCAAAGTCTCCAAGTGGTTTGCCTTATTTAGGTTTAAACCTAAAAACAAAAGCTTGTCCCCTCTAGTTCAAAATCTCTCCAACCTGGGGTCTAGTGAGTTTTTTTTATCTCAGTTCTTGATATGTTGATTAACAAGAGTGTTTCTTTAATGAAAATATCTATTGTGGGTAAGTTTTTGGGTCATCATTCAAATATTGAGTTGGTTCAAACTTTTACAAATAACAAATAAAAAATAAAGGGCCAAGTTGATGTTTCTACGATGGCGAGGGGCTTTTTCTCTTTTTATTCCTCTTGTAAAGAGGATTTATGGTCTATTCTTTGTGGAGGCCCTTGGGTTCTTGGCAAATTGATGTTCGCTCTTAAAAAATGAGAGCCTAGTCTCAATCTTTCTTATTGTTGTTTTAATGCAACTCCAGTTTGGGTTTGTTTGCCTAACCTTCCCATGGAGTTTTGGGACGAAGAGGTCTTTAAAGGAATTGCCAACTCCTTTGGTCAGCTTCTAACTATCGATGATATGACTTCCTCTCATAAGCGGTTGGTCTTTGCTCATATCTATGTAAACGTGAAGCAATGTAGTGCCCCTCCCTGATTCATCTTGTCTTTTTGTACATCAAAGGAATATATTGATCTAGTTTAGTCTACTTTATGATGACTTGATGGTATCATGTTATGTACTAACCCTATTTCATGATTGTATTGGTTATGATGATGGATCTATATTTGATCATTGTTCATGATGAATCATATTGCTTATGAGAGTTTGATGACATTATGATTATGCTAACCCTACTCTATGATTATGATGAATGAGTTTATGCTACGATGTTTGTGATTGTCTTCTGTGTCTTCGTGATTAGAGACGATGTCATACCACTCAATGCGAGCACGATATGATGTTGTGATTCTCTATCACTTGCCTGATCATTTATGATGTATATGTTGTATTGCGTTTAGTGGTGGAGGCGGGATTGCAGGTACCAGACATCGACTCCACCTCGTCTCACAGGTCTGAGCATGTCTTTATCCCAATGGGAAGTTGTTGGAGATGGCATGTGTTTCCCTCTCATACTTTGGCTTAAGTTGATACCCTTGTCAATTAGTGTCTTGGCTTGAGTCATTGGTCTGCGTCATGTGGTATGTTGTTCAACCTTATGTTGGGTTGCCTTGTGAATTTGTGATTATTTATTAATTAATAATTAATCGATTTATATAGTTTATAACTATTAAATTAAATCTATAAATGACATTAATATTTAATATTAATGTGCGATTATTATTATTATTGGAGAATTATTATTCATTAATGTTTATTTTATGAATTTATATTTTATTGGTTATTTGAAATTGTGGAAATTAATTAATCAATTACTACATATAGCCCATTGGCGTAAATTATTAAATAATGGTTAGTACGAATACAATATATTTATACATATTTATTTACTGGGAGTTTATAATTAATTAATAATTAATTGATGGAATTATATTCGTTGAGTATTTATGCTTATCAGTACATCCATTTATTTATTTATTATTTATTTGATTATTTTATATGTATGTAGGGGATATTTATAGTATTGAGTTTAAATTATACTGGCTAGAGCATTTATATGTATATGTACATTTAATTATTTGTTTATTTATTTTTGGCTCATCTATTTATTGGTTATTTATTATTTGAGTTTTTGATTTATTGGATTATTATTTATTTATTTATTATTTTAATTACTAGACATGTATTTATTCTGTCCGTACATTTATTTATTTATCTTCTTTATTGATTATTTATTTATTGTTGGATTATTTATTGTTTATCTAATTATCTAATTATTTAATTGCATTGTTGTTTTATTTATTTGTTATTATTCATGTACCTACCCCTTGTTATGATTGGCCCTCGGGAGTTGTGATTGTGAGGATAATATTATTTAATTGTTTGTTTATTTATTTATATTATTTGTGGTTTTATATTTAATTGAGCATTTATTTATATTGCCTTTGATTTATTTTATTGGGCTTTAATTTATTATTATTATTGTTTATTATATTATTTTTATTACATTTTCTTGTTACTAATTGAGTAATTAAATATTATGTTTATACCTACCCTATTATTTTATTGGTTGAGATTTGAGGGTAAGTCAATAATATTATTTTATATTCTTACCTCGATTTTTGGAAGGGGGGTTGGTATAGAATATATTTTTATTGAAATATTTTGATTGTTGGATATTCTTCTGTAGTTTTGAATGAGATTCTATTTATTGGCTTTGTGAGCATTTTTGTGGGTGTGCTTCTGGATATCTTTTTGCGACTTTTGGAATTTAGAATTGCTTGAAGTGAGAATTGTTTGATTTGGTAGTTTCTAAAAAAATCTAAAGAGTATGTTATGTGACTAAGTTATGCATATGTGTTAAGGATTTATCATAGTTGTATGGAAAGTAAATGAATAGATGGATAATATAATATTCAATGTTCTAAGATGAATATGTGATGTGTTGAGATTTTATCAAGTAGTGACATTGAGATACCCTAGAGAATGGATTTGCATTGTATGTGTTTATATAGAGTTATGTTAATGATTAAATGGTTATTCCTCTTGCGTAATATGATTCTATGGTTATGTTCTTGTTGATTTATGTATTCATGTATACAGTTAATGATGCATTGATGAATAATGGTAGTAATGTTGCATTAATAAATACTAGTAATAGCGTAGTTGTAATGGTTATCTTAAAAAAAAATTTATCTTTTTGTTAGTATATTTTGGTTTATTTCTCTAGGGTATTTTGGCAGGCATTACAAGCAATACTCAAATCTGCTCTCTTATATCAAGATTAATTCAAAGTTGGGAGTTTGGAACCAACAGGTTCAGTTTGAATCTCCTCATTTTTCTTGCTTTCTATGTAAAAGGGTAGGTCATTGGGTGACAAATTGTTCATCCCCCTAAGAAAGTGTGGAAGGAGAAAAGTAAATGAACTTTAATGTTGTTTCTTTCACTCAAGGGGTCTCTAATATCCCTACATAAGATGCCCCTTCTAAAGTGATTGATCCTAAGTGTCTAGATTTAGATATTTCTCTTATGTTTGAGGCTTCTTGGGCTTCTCCTAGTATGGCTCCAGTGGGAGGTAAAGTTATTTCTCTTGTAGTTTCTGATATATCTATTCATAAGGAGCATAGTCCTATTGATTTGATGTGGAAGGAGTTTCCTCCTCTATCTCTGAGAATTCTGAATAGATTGTTGACTCTCCTATGAAGAATATTCCTTCAAAGAAAATTGGATCTCCTTTGGTTGACCTTGATCCTCTAAATAGCCTTCCTCTAGCACAGGTGGTGGCTCAAGGGTTTGTGGTGTCTCTGAATAATAAGGTAGTTTTGGATTCTGGTTTGGTACATGAGTCGAAGGTGCTAGAAGGGGCTACTCTTAATGATTTTGAGAGTACTCCCTTTGTTACTGTTGTGTGTGTGAAAAGTAGATTTGTATCTGTATCTGTATATGAATACACAACACTTCAATTAAGTCATTAGATGTATGGTTAGTAAATCAATAATCAATAATGAACAATAAACCATTACAAAATTACCTATTGCCTTCTAGTAGATGTGAGTTTAGTTTTTCTCTCAAATTTTATATGCAATACCAGAGACTAGATGACATATAAATGAAGGATTTAATCTATATGAGTATGAAATTGATCTAAATGGATGCAAGATTAAGCTAGATACGTGTGATTAATCTAACATTATTTAAGCAATATGAATAAACATTAAATATGCAATAACTAATATATAATATCTCAATGAACAAAATCTCAATAAGCCTAGAGCAAAAACAACATAATAACAATAATCTCCAGGTTCCTTTTTTTATGAGTGATGAGGGCCTGGATTTTTAGAAAATCAAAAGAGAGAGACCAATGATCAAGATCAATCAACGATGAGCGACATAGATTCTCCAAGAGGAAGCACAATCCAGGTGAAATGATGTGATTGGTTGCTTTTCTCAACTTTAAAGGAAATTGAACTAATTTTAAGATAAAATCAGATAAATTGATTTATTTCATATTTCATAATTTGATATTCAATTTTAATTTTTAATTCATTTAATTCATTTAATTGCTTTTATGAGATTTTTCAATTTAATTCCATTTTGATTTCTTTTCTCAATTTGAAATTCTTTTTCAAATTAATTCCTTTTTGATGATTTAATGGCAAATTGATTTATTAATTAAATATTCTAGGATATTTAATTGAATAAATATGATAATTGATTAAAATGATTTACTTGGAATGATCAATTAATTAAACGATTATTTAATTAATATAGAATGATTTATTTTCCATGTGACATTGATGACTGAGAATTAATTAATTAGGTGGTCATGATTGATTTATTTTGCCTTTGGTTAGGACCTTGGTGATGTAGTCGAGATTAGGGGCCCATAGTTTAGATGACCATTTTTAGGGTATTACATTTGCCCCTCTTTGAATTGATGTGCGAGTAGCGCATTGATTCAAAAAAAATTTAATGTCAAACAGATTATCAGTTCTGAACTTGGTGGATCACAAACCAATGAAGAGCGAGATGTTCAGCTTGATTTGAAGCGATGAAGTTGAACAAGTTGATTAAAATGACACCGATCCTGAACTTGATTGAACTAGGACCGACAAAGAGCGAGATGCCGATCTTGAACTTGATTGATCAAGAAACGAGTATCGATCTAGAACTTGATTGAACTAGATTAAGCGAAGAGACAAAACTGATTCCGAACTCGATTGAACAAGAACCGATTAGAGAAAATGTCCAACTTGATTTGATGTGATGAAACTGAACACCTATTTGGATTGAGCGTGTGATCACTGCTAAAAAGACTCTTTAAACCTTTGATTAAGTTTAAACGAATAACCAACTTGATGAGATGCGATGAAATTGATTACTGTTAAGATACTGATTCAGATAAAGATAATATCAACTTGATTTGGAGCGATGAAACTGATATGCCCCTAGAGATTGATTTGATTTTGAAGAACAATAGGGTTTTTGTTTGATTAATCTTTGATTAAAAATATTTCTGCTCGACTTAGATGAAGATTTGAAAAAAAAAATCTCAACTTTTTGATGATGATAATGATGACGCAATGATGATGCCCCCTCGAGAGTGAAATCGAAAGATGACGAGGTTACAATGATTTTAGGCAATTTTGAAAAGAAAAAAGATTTGGCAATGATAATCTGAGCACGAAGATTGATGTAAAAATTAATTTGAGATCATAATTGATTTGAGCACAAAAATGATTCAAAAATTGAGCGGAAGACGAAAGTGCTGAGTGGTCAACGTTGTGAAATTTTGACTAGAAAAATCATCTCAGATTTTAATTTGAATCTCGAAAATGGACTCAAGACAATCGATTTAGTCAAGGGTACAAATTTTATGTCCATTGGAGAAAGTTTGAAAATTAGGGTTTTGGCTATATAAGGGGTTCAATGTGTCGTTGTCAATTCAATTTTACCTCTCAAAGTTCAAAATTTGAAAAACCTCTTGTGAAGAAAAATGGCAATTCTGATCCAAGAGCATCGATTCGAGCACCAGAGACGACATAATTGACCTCAAAACTATCCCCCAATAGTAAGTGATTGGTCTCAAGCCTTGCACATTTCTTATTTTTTAAATTTTTGTTGAATTTCACATTTTTAATTTCATGTTAAGTTGGCATGTGTCATTTTATCGTTCAGTTTAATATTGTTTCTCATATGAGTATCTGACAATTTATGTTTTATCGTATGGTCATGTAGGGTTTGTCATATGGTGTCTACCTTTATATCGTACAAGGATTTTCTTCATAGACCACTTGATCATTTGGCATGTTACTATTTGTCGTATGGGAGTGTTTACTCGTGCGGCTCGTAATGTTTTGTTGCACGAGTTGCTGCTTGGCTATATTGACTCGTATGAAAAATAGTGTTTGTTTTTAAGGACCAAAACATCAACTTTTAATTTTCAATGTTGTAAATTTGGATTCATTAGCATGTTTAACACTTTCTTAGTGCAAATTTGATCGTGTATTGGTAATTTTGTTGTTCAATTTCACAGGTTCGGTTGCTAGATATACAGTTCAGATGCACATATCTGCCGACTATGAGATTAGTGCGTGACTTATCAGACGCACAAAGAGGTCACATTGGGTTGTGTGGTTTCAGATACTTGTTGCAGATGCCCAATATCCATATAAATCACAGTTTGTTGATTACATTGGTTGAGCATTTCCATTCTGAGCATAACACATTTCATTTGCCGATTGGAGAGATGATGATCACCCCTGAGGATATTTACAGGATTTTGAGGATTCCTTTTGCTGGAGATAAGATAGATTACAATTTGACTCCATGACCAGGCATTGAGGCTCTCAGATGCATTTTCCATGATGACACTATCCTTGATCATGCTATCAGTTGGGATGATTTGTTGAGTAGGTATGATGCAAAGTACCCTTTTGCTCGTGTTTTGGCTGGCATGATTGGTTGTTTCATGATGCCTGACAAAGGAAAAATGGATTCTTATATGGATGGGTAGAATGCTAGAGAGGTTGCTTACTCATCCAGTTAGATTAGGTTGTGGTTCATGCTTACCTGCACATATGTATCATGAGATGCATGAGATCGCCTATAAAGGGGCGAAGAGTATGGCGGCAGGTATCCTAGTTTTGCAGATATGGGCATGGGAGCATATCCCCATTTGCAGACCTATTGTGGATGATTCGAGAGATGCACATCAACTTATTGTATGCTGGTATTCAGGTTATATCACACAACCCCACCTGGGCAGGACTGATTATTAGAGGAGGCAGTTACATGACTTGATAGTTGTAGTATGGAGACCATATAGGGGTCTAGAGTTGTGGGATGATTGGAGGGTACAACAGAGAGATATGTCTATGACTAGACTTCTCATCAATAGATTGGGTACTATTATTGAGCGGTTTGTAGTGTCTAGGGTTTTGAGGCAGTATGGGAGACCACAGAGTATATCCCAAGAGTTTACAACGTATGCTAGATTTGGGGATGAGGATAGACGAGGATGGGTACCTAGACTCTCATATGCCTCGACTATGTAGGAGTTAGCGGGTTTATAGCTGCAGAGATGGGAGTACCTAGAGGATGTGGCAGACACGGGGGTATTGCCCTAGTATAGAGATTGGATTTAGAGACACCCCTTTCCTCGATTTACAGATCTTGGAGAGCATGCGCCTCGTATAGATGAGGTTGAGGAGGATGTACCAGCATAGGCACAGGGACCAGGGTGGGTACATGCACGAGTTCAGGCACAGGGATGGAGAGTAGATCCACCTAGGTGAACAAGAGGTGATCCTGGTGTGAGTAGCAGTAGGATACTAGTGACTAGGTAGCAGAGGAGGAGGGGAGAGGGTGGATCCTTGGGAATAGTTGGTGGAGAGGCAGGTGGCGACAGGGGAGGAGATGCCGCAGTTGATGTAGAGATGGGTGAGGTAGAAGAACCTGGCGGAGATGACGTTGTTAGGTAGGTACGACTGAGGAGAGAGGAGTAGGGAGGTGGAGAGGGGGAGGATGTAGCAGGACAAACACCTGGAGATATCATTTGTACCTTGAGAGGGAATGTGTGGGGTTTGTAGACACAGGTGGTAGTGGCACAGGCACAGATCGCAGAGCATGAGCGACAGCTGTAGAGTTTGAGGATAGAGTGAGATCAGGAGATGAAGAGAGTGAGAGAAGAATGAGATCATGAGTTTCAGAGATTGAGAGCAGAGCTAGCTGCTTCTCAACATGAGGTCCTTCGTCAAACTAGCTGAGCAACATACTATGTAGCAACATACAGTGCAGCAATGCTAGCAGACAGACAGGTGGTGCCTTATTCGGAGTATATGGCACGGTAAGAGGGAGCACAGGCACCTAGATAGGTTGATCCTCAACAACCACCTCCTCCACCACCAGGCGATGAGGGAGAGGGTCATAGTTATATTTTGATGTTCTGTGTTATTTTGTACACCCTATTTTTTTGTACTCGATGTATTTCTTGCTTCAATAGACATTGGATATGACAGGTGATGTCATTTGTACCCTTTGAAAATGATATTTTGATGAGATATATATGAGTCTGTGATTTGATCGTATTGTTCTTGTGCTGAGTTGCATGAGATGATTTGTGAGATGTCTTTCTATATGCTTTTGTTCTATATGAATGCATTTCTTTTCAGTATGTATGTATGTAATGCAGATGAAATATGAATGTTTTATTTTTTTTTCTTATGCAATAAATGATAATAATAATGAGCTAAGGATGTAAAATAATATATATATATATATAGTTTTTTTTCATGCAATAGTATGAATGCAAATGAATGCTTATGCAAACTAGGATGGAGTCATTTGATTTTGATTTGCTTTTTATCATCACTGAGCATTTTATAATGTCATAAATAAACATAAGCATCAAGGCACGAAGAGCCAGGATGACCTGAATGTCACGTCATTTTTAATATAGAAATCCAACATAAGCACCAAGGCATAAAGAGCCAAGATGACATGAATGTTACCTGTGTGCAAACACACCAGACAAAGCAGAGTTCCTTCCTTGTTATATGCAATATTTATTATCTTGTCCGCAATGACCCGTGTGCCATTCATATCCTAGGACAGATTAAGCATGCATCCAAATTGCATAATAAAGAAATTTACTCAAAATAGACAAGTAAATGATTCCAACCTCCCTGTAGCATACAAATAAATAGAGTCGAGGTATGTGTGGTAATTTCACCTTGATGTGAAGGCACTTATCACAAACACCCAACTTATGAGATGTTTTCAGATCATCAAAATTATTCCTACAAGCAGAAAACAAAGAAAAGTATTATGACCCCAATCCTTGCTCCTCTTAGTCAAGATAGACTTCCTTGAGTTACTTAGAGGGAACAATAATCGAAAATCAAGTTTAAAGGACAACATTCAAAGAAAATTTCAATTAGAGCTCAAACGAGTTTTAATGATTATTTTCAATGTTCTTGCTTTGGGTGTTTATTCAGTGGTAAAACTCAGTAGTGGATAGGAGACAGGTGACTGACTCAGATTGGATGACTTAGACTACCGATAAAATGATAACCTAGTTGAACTACTTAGGACATGTAAATTGACCAATTGATTTCCTTAAGACTATGACGCTGATCGGTTTTGAGCCATGCGGGTTCCAAGAAGAACCAAGGTGTCACAAAAGCGACTGAAGGATATATACAAGCTAAAGCGAAGATGCAAAAAAAAGGGAAATAAAGCAGTAAATGCCAAATTTGTGTTGATAGATGGAGCACTTGAATACAAGAGGTGCCTGTTTACCAGGTTTTCACCTACTTGACAAAGATTCTTTCTTTTTTTTTACTACCAAGGTGCTTGTTCACCAGGTTTTCACCAAGGCATTGTTTCTCTTATATTTTGATTTTTTTTTCTTCTTTTCTTTTTTTGTTTTGTTTTTCTTTAGGACTTTTTCTGATAGAATTTCTTCAGGGCTTTTTCGCTGTAGAGAATGCTGGAGCAAAGAATGGTAGGTGTAGAATTTCTTCAAGTGGATGGTGTTGATCGGTTCATAGAGTTATTCTCCTTCTGATGTTGAGAGTTGATAAGCACCAGAGCCAAAGGCTGCAGTAACGATGTAGGGACCCAGCCAGTTGGATTAAAACTTCCCCTTTTGTTCTCGAAACTATTGATTTTTAGGATTCTCTCTTAAAACAAGGTCGCCAACCTGAAATTCTCTATGTCGAACTTTCTTGTTATAACCTCTAGACATTCTCTTATGATAAGCTCGTAGATGATCAAACACCACTTGCCGACATTCATCTAGAAATTTGAGTTCTTGCAACCTAGATATTATGTGATCTTCATCAATGACAAGACCTTGTAGAGAAACTCTTAAAGAAGGGGTTTCCACCTCTACAAGAAAGACTACTTCAGCCCCATATACCAAAGCAAGAGGTGTAAATCCTGTAGGTGTTCGAATGTTTGTTCAATAAGCCCACAGTGCTGGAGTGAGCTGCAGATGCCAATCCTTTCCAGATTTGTTGATCGTTCTATGTAAGATAGTCAGCAAATTTTTACTAGATGCCTCAACCTGGCCGTTACCTTGAGGGTAATATATAGAAGACCAATGTTGTTTTATTTTGAACTTTTCACAGAGCTCATCTAGATCTTTGTTTTTGAACTGTCCTCCATTGTCAGTTACAATCGAAGAAGGTATGCCATACCTACAGATGATATAGTTAAGGATAAACATAGCTACCTGTTTGTCGGTTGCTTTGATTAGTGGAACTGCTTCAACCCATTTAGTGAAGTATTCGGTAGCAGTTATGATAAACTTGTGTCCATTAGACTATGCAGGATAGATTTGGCCGATGAGATCAAACGCCCATTGCTGAAAAGGCCAATGTGTGATAAAAGGTATTATCTCTCTAGTTGGAGAATGTATGAGATGCCCATGTAGTTGACATTTCTCACAATTTCTATCAAACTTTATAGCATCTTTTTCCATATCTGGCCAATAGTAGCCAACCCTTAGCAATTTTCAAGCTAAAGTTAAACTGTTTGAGTGAGATCCACAAATAGCTTCACGGACTTTAGATAATGCATGTTGGGACTCTTTAGGTTCTAAACACCTAAGCAAAGTACTATCCAAACCTCGCCTATACAAATTGTTAGCTGTGATGACATACCGTGAAGCGTTTCAGATTAGGTTTCTTTTCTCATTACGGGTTAGGTTATCAGGAATAATTTGGTCACAAAAATAAAAGTAGATATGACTATAAAGAGATGAGTCATGTCCAATAATAGAACATACCATTTGGAACCCAAGGGAATCATAAGAAAGATAATGAAGCTCTTCCACCAGGAATTCATAGTGATACTCAAATTCTTGTAGCCGTGGTATAGATGCGAATGTAGCCATAGCATCTGCTACTCTGTTTGTTGATCTAGGAATCTGCTAAAATGATAAAAAAATAAAGTAATTCTTAAAATCATCAACCATTATTTTATAGGGAATCAATTTTTCATCCTAAGTTTGATATATATCATTGATCTGGTTGATTATTAGCTGAGAGTCACCATAGATCACTAATACATTTAGCCTAAAATTCTGACGGAGAAGGTATTTTGTGATCAAACTTTCTTTTTTTTTTTGAAAAAATGTCTGATTTCGTCGAAATTCCAACGATAATCCAATGACATTAGGGTTTTTTTGAAAAAGTGCCCGTGTTCGTCGAAATTTCGACGAATGCGTGCATTACTTAAAAAAAGAAGAAAAGACCAAAATCCTGCCTCTTTACAAAATCCCGCCTATCTCATTCGTCCCGCCTCTGTAGCGATCATTGGTGACAAACATGGCCGCAGCAGGGAACGGGGGAACAAAGTGCCACGGGCACAAAGTGCCAAGGGCTAGCACATAACCAGTGAGGACGACCGCAAGGGAGCACAAAATGGGTTGTGTAAACGGCGAAACATGGGCCTCCGTCAACAACAATGAGAAAGATTTTTGGATGCGAGCGCTCGAGGACTGGTATTTTTGCTGTGATAAATTTTCTTGAACTTGTGCTACAGTTGTATCAACAAAATTCCTTGCTAGTTAGGGTATTAGAACAGATTAATCAAGATAATTTTCGGTTCATTTTCGTTACATTAATATGGTTGGAAAATAAATCTACATCCTGATACAAGATTGTAATCTCCTCCCCCATCACCCCCATTTCTCCCCGTGTAATACAGAGAATCCAGACAGAGAATTATAGGCACAAATTCAACTACTTCACCGATCACTCATTCAATCCATCCATCTATTAATGATGAAACCGTAATAGATTTAATTCCTAGATAATCTTGTTTATTCTTTGCACATTTGAATAATAATACATTTAATATCAAGTAGGTAGTGTTTTTTACAATTTTAATTATGTAATACTTTATCATTATATATTAGTGAGTCATATGAACTCACACTTCATGATTAGTATGTAATATCTCTAGTTAGAATATTAAGTAATATTTCACTAAATTTCTCACCTCAAAAATTTCTCCACCTTAATGATAGTTAATGTTAAGGATTGAATGAAACAAACTCTTGTTCATGGATCACCTTCTTAGCCTCCTATGGAAGTCATTCTTTGTGTGGTCTACCATGACCATAATCAGGGTCTTAATAAATGCATTAGATACTCTCTATTATCAATAAGAGAGTTATCATAATATAGTCGTGGTGAGTGGTTACAAATTAGATTAGTGGGTCTATAGTTCCCACTTGGTTTGTACTTAGAAACATTATCATTTCTTACTTGTATGGAAACTACAAATTCATGCATCTAGCCAACAATACACACTAGCTATTATATGATTCCACTAATGAGAAAAGCCTAGTCAATCTTATAGTTTGTGGAATTAGTCATGTCCCTCATATAGAATATCTATATATGGAGTATTCTTGCCTATAGATTACCTATTATTTTGCTTAATAATGTGATTATTTCACATACATCATAAAAGTGCCCTTCTAATATGTTTGTGCATCAATCTTGAAACCATATTTTTAGTAACCAACCAATGATAAGAATTATCTTAAACACGCCTCTATATTTGAATCCCACTAGCTTTGATAATCAACCATAATAACCTTAACAATGCATCGACGACAACAATGCCTAATAAATCATCAATTGTCTTAGGTGAATCTAGCCAAAGCCAACCCATCAAATCCACTAATCTCCCTTGCATCCCAATCATAAAATTTTATGGTTGTTGGAACAAGCTTGGGAGATTTAGTTCTTCCTTTGCAAATCAACATACCCTATTTTGGTTTCCCAAATATTTACTAAATAACTTTGAAGATAAATTGGGAAGAGAATCCATCATATAGATATTTCTTTTCAACATCCTTAGAGGACATTGTTTTGTCTATCATTTATTATAATAGCTAATACCCAATTTTTTTATAAGATAACAAGCAAAACCTCCTCTTCACAAACTATGTTTTCCTTAATAATCCAAGAATGAAAAAAGGAACCCACATAAAAATTGCTTACTCCCTACCATGAAGGCAAAAGAACATCCAATTTAAAGATAGATGTACCAAAAGGAAAGAAATATCACCTCAAAATCTGTCTTGAACTTATACATTGAATCTATACACACGGGATTCCCCTTAATAACTCTCTCACAACTTTCAATGCTAGAAGAATGAGTGTTTTCACAAGACTTTCATACTATGATATTTATATCAAGATTCACTTGCATATTTTAGAGTCAAGCTGACCCATTCTCATGAGTAGTTCTTATGAACCCCTCATAAGAATGGATCACTTAGTACTCATTTCATCAAAGTGATGCTCATAGTATTATTGAAAAATTGTATTATTGTTCCAAATTTTGTGGATATTTAGGAGACACAAATAAAATATAAATGTAATCATTCCATATTTTTGTAGGAGATATTGGAATGAGACTAATAAGAAGAGTAGTAAACATGAGTCACAATGAGCACTTTAGAATAAATCTAAACATTATAAGGAAGAGTAGCTTGGAAAAATAGAAGCGTAATTTATTTTCCAATATGCAAGATTATTACTTGGGAAAGAATCTTGAAAGAGGATTGAAAAGATTCCTTGAGCTAACATTGTCTCACTTATCCAAAATTATGAGGAAGGACTCATTAATGAAATGGTCATTAACAAGATGGAGAGAATAATAATTTAGCTTGGCCATGACACAAAGTCTTAAAATAGATGCCAACCTTGGTGAATGGAATGAAAATCCCAAACAATTAATGAGTGGTGAGACAAGTAGAGGCATCTATAAATTTTGTTTTGAATATATATAAAATAAAGAAAAAATGGGACTAAAACCAAGGGAAATGCACATGGAAAGGATATGATGAAAATCAAAATAAATAGTTTGAAGATAATATTAGTTACCTAAAGGATATTCCACTTGATTATTTGGTATATCATAGCTATTTTGACAAATTTTGAAACCATTAGAGGTACCTTTTACTTCTGTAGATGAGGCATTCATTCATGTCGATGAGGTAACCTCCATCCCAAACCACCTATTTCACTCTTCTTCCTTTGTGTGCCTCTTTTATTCTTCCATTACCTCTTCGCTTACCTAAATTCAATCCAAAACATAGTGTATATAGCATCAAAAAAATTCCATATTTGATTAATATTATCCACAACATATCGAAAAGACAAATACCACACTTACTGTGTCATCAACCAAAAATAATTTACTTACATATTCAAAGAGTTCAATAATGGAGAAACATCCATGCGGTGCTCTACACATGTCCTTGAAGGTTCAAGAAATACTTATCCTCTATTGGTCCAAACTTTAAATCACTTTCCATGCATGAAAATAATTGCAACCATACACAATTTCCCACCCAATAGATTCTCTCAAACTAGTTTACTATCTTAACATAGGGTCAAGGAAAAGCGGGCCAAAAAAGGAATCTAAGTGTCCCAATAGGTTTCACAGGAACTCCAAAACCAGTTAGACCCTCTGGACATAAATTAGAGACGTCACATCAGACACTCCATACATTGTTTGTTTGTATTGCATACTATCTATATATTTATCACCCTTAAACACTTTCCTCTGCCATTCTCCAATTGCTCTCTTCTAGGCAGCTGATGAGCTTGTTTCCATGTCATTCAAGATAATGCCTACTTGCCTTCTTTTAGGAAATTTGCATGCAAGAGCCTCTTCAACTTGTATGTTCTGCTTCCGTACAACTATAAATTTTAATTCACGTTGAGATAATACTTAAATTAAATAAGCAATTGTAAAGAAAAAATTTAGTCATTCGATGTTACATATTATCTGACGGAAAGGTCTTAGACAATTCTTGGAGAAAGGAAACATCATTGATAATCATTTTTTGCAAATAACACTGAATCAAATAAATTAAAAATGTTTCATGTAATATTTAAAAGTAAAACTCGTTCAATGCTTTCATGCACCGACGGCAAAGCCGTTCGACCCACATCATCTCTCGTCATCAAAATTCCGACGACCACTAATGAAATGCCTGACAAGGATGTTGTGCATCCGATGACACTCCTCTGTCGGAATTTTATACTTTGGTGTCGAAATTTCGACGACAGCCCGAGATGGCGACGGTATTCGTTTGCGGAATGAGCATGCATGGTGGCCGTCGGAAAGGTTGGGGTAATGTCGAAATTGCGACGACCACGAGGATAGTCGAAACTTCTGACACAAAGTTTTTGACGGCCGTTTTTGTCGGTAGTGCGACGAAATGTGGTCAGAATTTCGACAATTGGCCGTCGAAATCTTGACCCAAATGTACTAGTGGATGTGTAACTCAACAACCTTCCATTCAATAGCTAACTTGATTCCATTTACCAAAGCTTCATATTCTAGAATATTGTTTGTACAAGGAGATATGATCTAGTAAGCCTTTGGGATTGAATATCTTTGAGGATGATAAAAATAATCCCAGCACCAGAACCTTGTTGAGTAAAAGACCCATCAAAGAACATTTTCTAGGATCATTGAGTAAGGTGCATGATGGATTCATCTGTAAATATTATGTGCAAAGGTTGATTGTCTTATGTACATATATGCACATACATGTATGTGTGTGTGTGTGTGTGTGTCTCTCTCTCTCTCTCTCTCTCTCTATATATATATATATATATATATATATATATATATATGTACAGACATACATATATACATATTTGTTTGTATATATATACATATACATATATGTATCTACATATGTATACATATGTATATACACATGTATACATATGTAGATATGTGTATACATATACATACATACATACATACATACGTATACATACATACATACATACATACATATATGTGTGTGTGTATATATGTATATATGTATATATATCTATGTATGTATATATATGTGTGTGTGTTTATATATGTGTGTGTGTGTGTGTGTGTGTGTGTGTGTGTGTGTGTGTGTGTGTGTGTGTGTGTGTGTGTGTGTGTGTGTGTAAACATATACATATACATATACATACATATACATATACATACATATACATATACATATACATATGTATATGTATATGTGTGTGTGTGTGTGTGTGTGTGTGTGTGTGTGTGTGTGTGTGGAAGTAGTGCATAGAGATGTAGAGTGAATGAGCCTATGGAGAAAAAACAAGATAGAAGGAATATTGTGTGTGAAGTGTTAGTTGTGGATAGTGAAGCGAGTCAGAGTGAAGACAGTGTTGTGAAAATCCTTTATCGGATTTGTTGCAGTATAGTGATCAGTGTTAGCACAAAGATTCTTTATCGGATCTTTTGTGAGTTATTATTTTTTTATCTAAGCTTACATTGGAACTGATTCTATGCATTCGAAGACGCACCTTTTTTCAATTCATCTTTTTCAGTTGCAGTGAGCATCCCGTTTGTGAACCGCTTTTGTAATCTTGCAGTGAGCATCCTGGCAATAAGTCATTTTTGTGTATTGGCAGTGAGCCACCCAAGAGTGAGCCACTTATTTTATAAACAACATATAACTAGTTATATTATCTTGAGAGTTAACCCTCTCTGTAGTTTTTCCCATTTAGGGTTTCCACGTATAAAATATGGTGTTCCTATTGTGGCTATGTTTTCATGTTTATTTTGCATTTGCTATTTCATGTTGATGTGTTTAGTTGATAAATTCGATATAACAGTAAAGGGTTAAGAAGTTGAGAGAAGATTTTATGAATTGGGGGGAATACTGATTCACCCCCCTCTTAGTATTCTGATCTCTTTAACCAATCCAACACCTTGTAGTTGGATCAAAATCGACTTTGATGGGGCAACCAAGGCAAATTCAAGGCCCGCTAGTTGTGGAGGGTGTTGAGAGATGAACTTGGTAGGCTTTTGGTAATGGTGGCACTCCCTTTGGGAATTCATACTAATCACCTAGCTGAAGTGACTACTGCTTATCATGATCTTAAACTTGCTCACTCTCAGGGATATAAAAAAGTGTGACTGAAGGTGACTCTCACAATATTTTTCTGAGTCTTAAGAAGGTTCAAAACCTGAGTTGGTGAATTGAGGCTTTAATTATAGATTCTCTTCATCTCCTTAAATCTTTTGATGAAGTCCACATATTCATTATTTATAGGGAAGAGAACTCCTAGCAGACTCATTTACTAACATTGATGTGACTAGGAATGAGGAGTTTAGATGGCAAAGGGATGACCTCCTTTCACCTAATATTTCAAAGATATCATTAATTAAGAAATGCTTCATGGCTAGATTGGAAGTGTCATTTAATCTTTTTGATATGTAGGCAACCAACTTAATTAATGATGGTATGGAATTTCTTGTATTTTAATGATTTTAACGCAAATTGTGAGTATCCTTTTTGCCTGGTTTTCCTTGAAAGGCTATTGAAGGTGTTTTTGTGGTATTGTAAGGTATTAGAGATCTTGTGGGATAGCTTCCTTTTTATGTTTCTAGTATTTTCCTCCTTTATCTTTACGATGAGTGGTGAGAAGAACAAGGTTAAGCCTTTGACATATGATGATGATAGACAAAATTCTCAAGTGTAGCACTATTGGTAAACATATTTGGCACTAAGATTGTTTACTTGAAATGGACCCTGTTTGGTCGAAGTGCAGTGACAATTGTGCCAACAATTGGACCCGAAAGTACAAAAAGGAAAGAAAACATAAAACTAAAGAAAGTAGATAACGGAAACCCCAATGACAGACACACGAATACACATTGAGATTCCACAATAGATAATTATCACAATGGGGGTTTAAGCATAAGATGGGTTTAAAATATGCAATGATGATGAAAGAAGCACAACAATTCTCAACATACGAAGAGATAGGCTACACTAGCCCAGACAAGTCAAGATACCAAGGAATGACATGTTTCATCAAGCCAGTTACATAGATTATTAAATTGAAAACCAATAGATTCCATCGATACACAAAGGGATTACTAATTTAACATATGAGAAATTAGTAACAATAAATCATGAATATATTCAATGCATACAAACTCAATGCATTCTTCATTATTCTTTTGAAAATATACAAGTCCAAAGGCTTTGTGTACAAAATGTGAAAACCAAAAGTTCTCAAAACGTTTCTCTACAAAATTCTCTAGAGTTTCCCTTTTGTAAGAGTCCCTCCCCCTTTACAAATGAAATAGCCTTGTATTTATAGGCACTTGAGTGAACAACTAGTTTGATAACCAACTACAATCCAGAGTTAGTAACTAACTCTTTTCTGCGCAAATCACAATGAGTAAATAACTTAAACATTTATGCGCATAAAAAGTCAGATTTCTAACCTTTGACTCCATGAGATGGAAAATCTCAATTTATATCAATAAGACTGAAAATAATACTTGTGACTAACTAATCAAAACACAACAAAATAGAATATACAAATATGAAAGCATGATATTAATTCTCAATAACATGTTGGCTGATTACTTGATCTTCCTGACTGGTGTTCGAGATAATATCTATTTGAGGCATTTTGTCATATATTCACATGCAAAGTCTATACTTACATATTTTTCATATATGTTGACATGGCAACTGCAATCATCGCTCTCCATGATTTTACATCTCTTCGAGGGATTTGTTCAAACCAATAGCTTTGTTTGCAATTACACATTATGCATACGTATTTATAAAAGCATTTTCAACTACAAATCTGACAAAATTCAAAATGATAGATTCCCATGTGTTGTCTCGGTGCTTTTATTTCTTACAAGGTTGGCGATTTTGTTCAAAAACCCCAAATTCAACTCCACTCCATCAAATTTTCATAGTCCAGTGAAAAAGGTTAGAAAGGAAGGTTAAAGATGCTCCATTTTGGAGCAATCCTAACCTCTTCTTTTTGAGGTTATAAAATTGGGTTAGGAATGCTCGAATAGAGGTTAGAAAGTTAGGATTTTTGAGCAACTGAGCATATTAAGTTAGGATTGCTCAATTTTTGAGCATTTCTAACATCCCAAGGTTAGGATTTTGACTTTTCAAAGCATTAGGTTAGGATTGCTCACTTTTTGAGCATTTTTAACCTTTGAGGTTAGAAATGTGAATTTTTTGAGCAACAAAGGGCATTGAACAAAAGAACATTTGTGATAATTATATCAGGACCTCACAAAGAATTTTGATTGCTCTTCTTCTCAAAAGATAAAACATGGAAAATATATCAAAAAAAAATTAAAAAAATAAAATTATTGTTTATTTTTTTGAAAAAAATAAAAATGACTCCAATATTTCCCATTAAATTTAATACCCAAATTAGGAAAAACGACCATAACTTTTAAATGATAAGGAGTTAGGCCCTGAAATTTGAAACATACTTTCAAGGTAGGAAAATGAGCATATACCATTATTTGATCGTCATAGAACCTTAGGATCAATTCAAAGTTCAAATTTTGGGTATTTCAAATATGAGGCAACAAGCACATTCTAAAGAAAGGCGATGTCACTTCATTCCTAGAGCATATTTGTGGTTTTGACCTTAGGACTCTAAATTGTTGTTCAATGGCTGGAAGAACTAGACACTCTTTATGTATGGGAAGAATGTTGAAATTTCAAAAGAGCTCATCGCAAAGATTACAGGGTTATCCATGAAAGACAAGAACATGTTTAGAGATAAGAAGTCATCAGAGGTGGTCGTGCACAAATTCTTCAAAATAAAAGAGGGCGACAAGCTGATTAAGAAGGATAATGGGGGCTAAAAATTCAAGTCTCTTAAATCCCTTCAAGATTTAGTGGTGAAAGTAATTAAGCAATATTTTACCCTTTATGATAGATACACCACTATTTTTGGCTTTCACTTTACCTTTTTCAACCATTTTAGGCATAATAAAAAAGTTTCATTTCTATTTTACTTGCTTCTCTCTTTGGATTTTGGGATTAAAGAACACAAAAATAATGAGAGGAACCCTGTTCTTCATAAGGGTTCAATCCTCATCATTATGGAGCATGTCAAATATCTTCCCTCTTCTTCCAATTTTAGGGGTCAGGCAGGTGGTTCCCCTTCTCCAGATATTATTAAGGAGTCAGGTTATGAAATAGGGGATGGGATGGAGACAAAAATAGGGGACAAGGAGCCTAAGGAAGAGGAATGGTATACAAAGGTTGGTGAGTGTGAGTCCCAAGGGACTAAAGATTTTCCATCCCTTGAGGAGAATGGTAACATAAATAAAACGGAAAAATCCAATGTGACTGCTTTTGAATCTAATGGAGAGAATTTTGTGGGTGTTGGTTTGAGTGAGAAGGGTAATGTTGGGGTGGGGAATGATTTTGTGGTCAAAATTTTTCCTAATGTAGTAAAATTATTTCTAGGGGAGATCTCTTCTCCTTTTGTCCTCCCCCCAAGTTGGTGAGGAGAGATTGGGTAGCCCTCTCTTTCCCCACGACCTCCAGAGTGACTCCCCTTTCCTTACTTTTGAGTGTGAAGACCCTACAGACTTTCTTGGGGTGGCGAGAGATGCAATAGTTGACCAGTTTAGAATGTTGAAATAGATTTTCCTAAGGTTAACTAGATTAATATTGAACTCTATTCTATGCATAGTAACATTGCTTCTCTTCAAAGAAAATAATGCATCACTAGGTCAAAAGAGGAGAACAAGAAGATGTGGCTATTCTAGAAAATATAGACAAAGATGTCAACATTATAAAAATGAATTACGAGGGACGTACTATTGGCCTTAAGGCCAAAATGAAAAAGATTCACAATGATCTAGTTAATTTGGTTAATATGAGCCTTAAAGAAATTCAAAATAGTTATGAAAGCATCAAGTACTTGGTCAATAAATGGCAGAGGCATTAGACTTCTAATGATTATGTTGACTTGGATTGTGTTGATAAGGTTAATCAGGTGGCTACTGAGAAGGTGTCGTGTACTCGCACTCATGTTAATTTGAAGAAGTTTGTCGAGCAGGCTAAAATTGGTTCAAATGTATTAAAATATTAACTAGTTGGAGGTTGAGGTTATTGAAGCCCTTAAAAACCTCCATTAGTGGTGCTTGTTTGCTCTTTCATTCTCTTTTTGGTTTGGTCTTTTCTCTCTTTTTTTTCTTATGTTAAGTCGTTCCTTTTTAGTTGATTGTAGGTTATTGGTTGGTTGTGTTTATCCTGATGGAAGCTTCTTGTAAATAGGGTTTTGGGTCCCTTCAAAACTTGCTTTACCCTTAATAAAAATTAGTTAGTTGGAGGTTTCTGATCCTAAGTGATCCACAACACAAACCTCTTAAGATTGGGTTTATAAATTGTGTAGTAAATATTGAATTGGTTGTTATCACACAATTGGATGCAAGTGTCCTCTTCAATGTTAAAGTAGAAAATGAACCTCAACAACTCCAATAATCACCATACATGGATCTTCCATCCTTAGAGTAGAGAAAATAAAATCCCCTTTTCTTACAAACATTAAAATTCATAAATAAAGATTATAAGTGACAATACAAGTGCATGGTAGATAATTATAATCCTTGTGATCAAAATGGGTATACACTTCAATTTGGTTTGAGTACAATGATACAATATTCACCATTGTTCATCAATATGGAAAAACGCACAGATATAAAAAATATATTACAATTCAAAACAACTTAAAAAACATGATAAAAAATTATAAAAACCCATTGTGAATCATTGACCTTCTACCTACCTTGTCCATTGTGCTTTATAATGATTAATGTTCTATTACATGGCTAGAGACATCCACATATAGAACTATTAAAGTCATGAGGTGTCATGTGCAGTTTTAATATGTATAGTCATGCATAATAGTGTCTGACAAGCAATGCACTTAGTCATGTGTGGGAGTATGCAATTACAAATTCATATGAGGTCATGTGCAATGGTGCATGATGAAGCATTGTGTGGAGTTATGTGTGCTATTTGTGTTTAATATTTATAACTGTTGTAAGAACTTGATTCTTTTTGCATAATCCTCTCAAGATTAGTGTAGGAAGTTGTTCTTCTACCTTAACTTCCTTTCATTGTATTCATTCATCTATATCTCTTTCTTATATATCTTTTCTATATCTTTCCTCATACATAGCCATACTTTGTTACATATATATTTTTTGATGCATATATCTAGAGGATGGGACATGGCCTATATATACTATCCATGTCCTTGACGATGGATTTTAAATATTAGGTTCCATGATCTCCATGTGGTAGAGTGCGATCATATTTTCTTGACTATGTCCTCTTCATTTTAGTTTTCTACCAATAATATTTTTAATGAAACTACTTATATAGAACACATGTTGTAAGAACTCCAAGCATTGGATGAACGAAGAGTAAAGGTCTTAGACACTCTTAATTTATATAAATGCCAATTAAAGAAAAAATATAACAAATAGAGCACCCCATAAATATTTTAGTTGAATTTTTATTCATTCATACTAATCATAAGAATCCCAATCAAAAATATTTGAGAGCTAAGTTTCATCCTAAACAGATTAGATCCTTCATCAGTACATGCAAGTTTGGCACTTGTGCATTTGATTTATCTACATGGATGAACAATCAATAAAATATCCAACTAATATCATGCATATATGAAGGTACTATTGCTAATATCTACTAGGTTGAGAATCCTTTTCGACCCATTTGTTCCTTTATTCACTTTCCTGCTTTAACTTGCTATGATCCAACTTGCTATGTCTTTGTCATTTATTTCTCCTCTATTTTATCTCATGATTGCATCTCGCCTTATATTCTCCTTATACGTGTCCTCTATGCCATGATTAGCCCATAAACCATGTCATTTTCTGCCTACATGATTTATGAGAGCATATTATAGTTGGTTTTCCATTGGTAACAATGGGGAAATATTCTCATCCCCTATTTTTAAATGCTTACATGATTATTATACTATTGTTCACTATTTTCTTAGCATACAATGATTATTACTAACAACCACTACATTCATTTCACAACATTATAATTTTTCACCTTATTATGAATTGCTTTCATTCAGTGGATGCAACGAGTGCATACATTCACTACCACTCTTCATGGTTGATATATTAGATAACATTTTGTGAAAGATAGAGACACATCACCATGTTGAAATAATTTTATATGATTTTGTAGTGTCACTCCCACATCATACCATGTTTTATCATGTTATATTATCATTTATGTGGAGTTTATTGCATGAATGCTTCAATTGAATTTTTTTGCATTAGAAGTTCACATGTAGAGTTTTATTGCATAAAAACATTGCACAAACCTTTATTGCATGGTCACATTCTATGGACACTTATCACATTTCTGCATTGTGTAGTTTTTGCTTGCCATTTTTTTCTATTTTGCAAGTGAATATTTACTTTTCATGTTGGTCAAGTATGTCCATATACTTTGAAATGTATGCTCATGTTAGATTTTTATGCATATCAAAGTGAGGGGAAACTGTTATAGTGAAATTGACATACCCATGTAGTTTTTTGTCCATCTCAATCAAAATATCTTATTATGGTAACATATTGACAAGTGGAATAATCATGTGTTAGACTTGGCTCACAATCTCATACCTATTTATTTCACCCTCATTTGCACTAATTCTTGAATATCCATTCTTTGCCTTGAAATCAACACTTTGCTTACCCTTGAAAATCATTTTTATGGGATGATTGACACAAGTCAATCTTGAAGAGGGCATAAATGAAGCCTAAGCCTAGAGACGCTAAATTCAAATTAAAAAAATTCATCTCATTTTTTATTTATAATTTCTCAATACTTATGCTAACGAAAAGCCCAAAGGCAAGAATATGCGCTATGCTAATTAATTGGAAATTAAGATTTGAATAAGGCTAATTAATACATAATTAATATGCTAATTTACATAGAAATAAAAGTGTTGTAATATAACATTGTTTATGAGATGACAAAGCTCCTATAATGGGTGAAAAACCCTATTGGTAGAGACAATTGCTCATCTATATCTAAGTATATTATTTATAAATGGATAAGTATGATGCTAAATGAGTCCTTTGTCAAAAGCATGATCACTACAACCTTTCAATCCTAGAAGATACAACATATAATAATCTTTCTTTTCTTATTAAATTCTATGCTTCCCTTCTCATTCAATAATTGTTTCCCATGTTGAAGTACTCTCTTGAGTGAGAGAACAATTCCCCTAGGAGATTGAAAGTGTATGGATCCATGTTCATTTTGTATTTCATTTGATGTACTCAGGGATGTCATTGCAAACATAATCAAATCCATACATTTATATACTTATTGTCTTGTCTAGGTACATTTTTTCCTTGTAATCTTGTTTTTGCCTATCCCTCTACACTTGAACTTGTTTTTTTCCATGTTTCCTTGATATGTTCAGGCTAGTATATGTTTTTATTAAAATTCCACAGTCCACTTAAATCAATTTTACTAACCATTGTGTATTAACTAGTACATTTTTCATGCAACACATTGCTATGTGTTAGTTTTTAAAGACACTAATTTAAGACTCAAATGTAGGAAAAATATAATCATAGAATTAGAAAATGAGTAAAACATCCTTTTCAAATTCAAGGGTAACAAGTGCCATATAGTGGCAAGTAATTGATGTTGTAATATTGTAATAGAAGTAATAAATTTAATAAGATAAGTATCTATTAGAATGGTTGTTTGAAGTAGTTGATTATTAATCTATTAGTAACCTCTATGAATGTGAAATTATAAGTTTGAAGTTATATAATTTACAAATTAAAATAGTCAATATAATTTAAATTATAACTGTAACTTTGAAAGATATACATTGTAGGTTAAAATTATATGTATTGCAATTTGATTTTTAATTTTGATTTTGAGATATGAGATTATATTAGAATAAACAATACTAAAACTAAAAAATACAATATACAATAATTATGTAATATAGGAACACTCTTTTGTAGGCATTCATAGCTCTTGGTACAAATGATCTCTCAACTATTGTTATTTGTTTTTACATTCAATCCAAAAAAAATATTTGCATTCACGTCCAACTTTGTATCACAAATCCAATGTTTAAAAAATCAGTGGTTTCTTTTCTCCTTTGATACTATTATATTTTTGTTCCTTAAAATAAGAAAAAAAAAACATTAGAAACAAGAGTTGTGCTACAACTATAGTCTTTGCCTTATGCAAAAATAGGAGGCTTTGAAAAAAAATAGGAGATTTGTTTCATGTTTAAAAAAATATTGGAGTGATGAATGAAAATAAGTAAGATAAATTTATTGATTCTTATTGTTTTTCTTTTGGGCTTAATAACACCAAAGTTTCAAAAAGATAGTGTTTTCATAACTGTGACCCAAGAATGCTAGCCAAATAAGTTTGCTTAAAAT